>NC_058409.1:102707557-102817475 GCF_002201575.2 Neomonachus schauinslandi | reverse complement strand
GAATATATAAATGGAATCCATAATCTCTTGGTAACAGAGAGGGGAATGTAAGACAAACTGAAATTAAGATATAAATAGAGGGGGCTAAAATAAATATCCCCTGACCAACAAATATACAGAGAATGACATGGGAAATATTACCTTCATGAAATTTTTTTCAAAAGGCTATTATGGCAGGGAGCGGGGGGTAAACCTGGCTGGCTCAGTCAGTAGAACATGTGACTCTTGATCTCAGATTCTTGAGTTCAAGCCCCACATGGGCATGGAGCCTACTTAAAATAAAAGGGGGAAAAGGCTCTCCTGTTTCAATCTGAGGTCTTTTGAAGGCACGGCCAGAAAGACTTGTTAATTTGCTATATCCCCTAAAATTAGCTTACTGACCCCTAACAAAAACTTAAAAAGTTAAGACACACGTTGGCACAAGAATTCTATGTCCACAGAAACATGTGAAGAGTTAAAACACCGAAATCTAAGGTTAAAAAATACTTCAAAAACTTTAAACCCCCTACCTGTGCTCAGTGTCAACTATGGATTAGGGAGCCATCAAAGGTTTCCCCTCTACAGATGCTGTTAATTCTTATACAAGCAGCCCTGCTTGCATGGCACCTTGTTAACCGAAACTTGTACATACTAGTACCATGCCTTCACTTTGCACAATCTGTTACCGCAGAAGAGCTGTGCAAACAACTCTGCACAGCAGTAATTCTCATGTATTCTTTCCCAAGTAGGCAAACAGAACAGACTGAGCACATTTTATTGCCCACTTCACATTTTATTCCATAAGATGGCCTTATTTATTGGTTTTTAAACACTTAACTTACCTAACTCTATGGGCCAGGCAATGTTCTAAGCCCTTTACAAACAATTCATCTAATCAACTTTATGAGGCAAGTACTACTATTATTCCCATTTTACAGATGAGGAAACTGAGGCACAAAGAGGTTAAATATCTTGCTCAAGGCCATACAATTATTAAGTGGTATGCTTAGGATTTCAACTTAGGTAGTCTGAATCCAGAGATAAAGGTTCCGGGCTTTTGCTCCTAACCACTTATGTTATAATCACAATTTTAACCACTGCCCCTTTCTACTTGTCCCCTCTCTGATCCATTATCCAACTGAGCACCAAGAATAGCTACATCAGTGGAATCATTTCACTCCCTTGCTTATTGAAATTCCTCACCAGCTTCTTATTACACTTAGAATAAGTCCAAACTCCATGCAGTGGCCAAACATTCCCTGAGACTACCTTCTTCCATGTTCTTTCCATACTGTTCTCTGACTTTCTCACCAGCTCTTTCACCACTTTGCTTATTCCATAATTATCTTCTCTCTGGAAACCTCTTTCCTCTACTCTCTTTAAAAATCTTTTAAGTCTTAACATAAATACCATGTCCTCAGAAAGGCTTTCTTCTCCCATTCTATTTAAAATAGTCCCATTCATCATTCTCTACTTCAGCCCCTTTTCTTCATAACACTTAAAAATATGATTATTTTATTTACCTCTCCCCACCAAAACTTAGTTACAACTACACTTCAAGTATCTGAAAGAGTTCTAAACGATCAATAAATATTAATGAAATGAATAAACCAGGTCATCCTGTGGGTTTCTGCAACCCTTAGTACAACACTTCATTCTCTGAAATATGGGTATCTGACATGAGAAGCATACCTATAAGTTTAGCCTTATCAGAGATTATATAAGCATTAAGAATATACTTTAATTCATTCACTAAAAGACGATTATCATCATATATCCTAAAAAGCTCCATCTGAAAAATGTTATCAGTCTAAAAGGAATGTGAATGTGTTATTTTCAAATTACTCCTTATAAATCCCAACATGACCAAAGGGATATTATGTGTGTCAAAATCAAACAGCAGTGTTGTATCTCCCTCAAATTTCTCAAACTCTTCTATTCTTAATGTGCAACTTACTTATATTTGTTTTATTTAAAATTGTGTAATTTTGCTACTTTTTAATACCCACATATGATTATTTTTTTAACTGTTGGAAAAATGCCACTCTCAACATATAGCCAATTTTTTCCCAATTTAAGTCAAAAGGATTTCATATTCCAAATGAATTATGTAGTTGGTTTGCAAATAAAGCATAAGTCTACACTTAAGATATACATCCAAAGATTATCTACAGAAAATTAATCCTCAATACTTATTTCTACAAATGTCCCAGAGATATTTTACACTTGTTTGCTAAATGAAGTGCCAGCATCCAGCGTTCTAATTAGAATAGCACTGCCATAATTGAGACTTAAATTACTCAGTAATCAGTTGCTAGCATAAACAATTCAAAAACCAAACAAGAGTTATATTATGACAGAAGTATATGAATTACAGGTAGGTGGCTGTAACAGGAAATACCACTGGAAGAATACCTTCTATGGAAGCATTTTATTGACATAATTAGGTTATCTACAATACATACACTTGTAAAGCACGTTTTGATTTTTGTTTTTTTATACTGATTTGTGGAAAGCAAATTACATTGTTGGAAGTGGGAAAAGCAAGGAGAGAAGAGCAATGCAGCATCCTTCACATAGCTTATTCTCTTAAAGTTTAGAAATACAAAAAAAACCCCGTAATTATCCAAAAGAAAACCACCACCATACTTCAAAAAAGCTCTTTGTCCCATGTGCCAACTCTTTGTACTTACTGTAGGTGTTTCTACATACTAAGAAATTCTAACAACATCTTAATTATGACAAACATCTCTATCTAATCTACCCTATCATCTTTATTTTAAAAATCTGCCTCACCACTAAAAGTAACCAAAACCAGGGGTCCTTGGAGAAATGGCTGACTCCAGGGCTGAAGTAGTGGAAGTACAAGATAAGCTTAAACATCCAGAAAGTGAGAAAGTGCTCAAAAAACAAAAACAAACAATACACACATCAAAAAGACATAGGCCTGCTTTACAAGGCTCCCATTGGCCAAATCTGTGACAATTTGAGTACTGAAATAAGTAAGGGCAGTATGGATTACAATCCGTTGAATTAAATGAAAATCCACAAAGGAGGGATATAGGGAAGGAGGGGGAATAATGAAAGCTCTTTGGTACAGTAAACTGATAAATACGTACAGGGATGGAATGTGGGGGAAGGTAATAGAAGGGGAAAGAGTCACCAATTGTAATCATCGTTCTAAAGACTAGTTAAAGCAAGAAGCACCAGTAGATGCTAAATCTAGGGGGGAGTTTGATAAGAAGAGATCTTAGAATAGCTCCCCCAGACTGCTTATTTCTTATTACAATGGGAAAAACAGTTAACTACATGGTGGAGAAACCAGACAACACCTTGACTTAGCGCTCAAAATTAACAGCATACAGACCTTGTTTTCCTCCTGAAAAGGACATGTTACTACTTAATGTAATATCCCAGCTCAGAATACATACCTGAGGAAACATCAGCTAACCTTAAATTGAGGAATAACCTTAGCACAGAAATAAAATAACTGGCCTATAATCTTCAAAAATGCCAAAGTTATGAAAGACAAAGAAAGGTTAAGGAACACTTCCTTAAAGGAGACTAAAGAGTCATTACAATTAAATACATGATCCTGGACAGAAGCCTGCACTGGAATGAGATGACTAACACAACTGGAATATGGACTACAGAGAGATAAAATTATTGTTTCAATGTTAAATTTCCTGAATCTCATACCCATATTATGGTCATGTAGGAGAATAATCTCTGTTCTTAGGAAATGTACACTGAAGTTTTGAGGCAAAGGTGGTATGTAACCTACTTTTAAACATACCAGAAAAGTATGTGAGAGTGTGTGTGTACGTAGACAAAATGGAAGAGGAAGAAAAGAGAGAATGTAAAGCAAATACGGCAAAATCTTAAAAATTGGTGAATCAGGGGGTGCCTGTGTGGCTCAGTTGGTTAAGCGACTGCCTTCGACTCAGGTCATGATCCTGGAGTCCCGGGATCGAGTCCTCATCGGGCTCCCTGCTTGGCAGGGAGTCTGCTTCTCCCTCTGACCCTCCCCCCTCTCATGTGCTCTCTCTCGTTCTCTCTCTCTCAAATAAATAAACAAAATCTTAAAAAAAAAAAAATTGGTGAATCAGGATAAAGGATATACAGGTGTTTCCCTTACTATTCTTAGAATTTTAATTTCAGAATAAAAAGTTATTTAAAAATTTGCCTAACTGCACAATATTGTGAATGTATTAAATGCCACTGAATTCAACACTTTAAAATGGTTAATGTTATATGATTCTTACCTCAATATATATATTGTTTTAATTTATCTTTCTAGGTAACATACATAACTTGGAACAAAGTTAAACTTCATGAAAATGGTTGGGTTTATTACCTTTTCATTTTGAGCTATCATTTTCTTGATTCTACAATTTGGAGAATAATTTATTTCAGTCCTGACCTAGGCAATGACTAGCTTTTTCAAGTGCAATCATTCTTCCATTAAAGCACTGAAGAGTTTAGATGCAGAGTGAACATTATGCTTTCAGATACAGAATGCGTAAGTTAAATGTTAAAGTTTATCAGAGTTAAAACACATAATGAAACAGGCTAACCTGATTTTTATAATTAATTTTTTATTTAACTTACAGTAAAAGGAAAAATTAGTAATATAAAGTATGCATATTTTATCCTTTTGGTACACCAAACACCACATCTCCTTTTCCAAACCATGTTAGTATGTCAAGCAGTCTTAAGTACTTATACGAGTGAAAAATCCTAATGGTTAAACATTTTACTGAACTAATAAACAGGCCAAAAACACCCTCAATGAAGCTCTTTGGACTGTTCTAGTTCCAAAGTTTCCATGTAACACAGTAACCTATTACCATATTTAATGACAATAAAAGCTAGCAAAATGTTATATTTAGATACAATAGTGATAGACTATTTATGACTCTAAATAACTAGGACACCCATTCCCACTTGCTAGAAAAACTTTTCGTAAAATATTTAGCATAAAATATTTATTTGAAAGTTGTTTTGGAAATACCAGTCATTACAAATTCAACTGTATATCCTGTGGTACACATCATCAATTCAAGTACAAGTTCTTCAAGTGCAATTTCTAATAAATTTTAAAAGCCTAAGCTCCCAAGGTAATAAATTTTAAGTCTAGGCGTTCAAAGTCCTGTTTTTTTTTTTAAGTATGGAATATTATTCCTATTCAACAACCAAAACCACTCCTACTCTGTACTTAAAGCAGCTTTAGACAATCTTTCGCTACTGATGGCAGTTGTTTAAGGCTTCTTGCACAGATTAGTTAGTAAATCAAATTTTTGTTTCATAAAGAAAGGACAGTGTGATGTTTTTCTTGTGAGGAGGTATCATATGTTAAACTGGTTTCACAAAAAGATCAAATATCCATGGTATTAAAAAAATAAGTATAGTGTTAATTTTATTTGCACTACAGACCCCAATTCTAGTTTGTACAGGTATGGATAAAATAGCCACTAAAATAATTTTAATAGTAAAAATTTTACTGTTAAGGGGCTTTAAAAGTTTATTTAAAAATTTCTGCCAACTTTTAAATTTCTATTAATTAGAACTAATCTAAGGAATAAAAGTCTTTGTTCATCTCTATCTTTTAATTTTGGGTTACTGCTTCTTAAAGCTGTCTCACAATGACGAAACTAAATAAACAAAACAAAAGCAATGAAGAAGAATTTATTGAGAACATGGTGATAACATTTCCATAATATATTAACTCATTTAATTCTCTTAACAGTCCTGGAAGGTAGACTTTATCCCATTTTATACAGCAAAAGTGGACAGAATCTTAATTTATCAAGTCTCCCTTCTAATTACCCCTTCCACCTCTCATTTAAAGATCTTATTTGAGAGAGAGAGGGAAAGAGAGAATCTCAAGCAGACTCCCCACTGAGCGTGGAGCTCAAAGGAGAGGCGTTCTCACGTGCCCTACCACCCTCATTTAAAAATAAAATTGAAATCCAAAGAAATTTGCTCAGCTTGAACATACTCATGACCAGTACCTTTTTAAATATGTGGTACCCTATTTAAAATACCCTATTAAGGTAATTTTATTAAATGTATTACCTGACTCCTTCAGGAAAAAATCTAAAAGGAAGTTCTGAAATTAGTTAACCTTAGAAAAATGGTTTCATACTCTTTTAAGAGAATAATAAACTGATGAAAAATTCTGCACTGGGACATGTGAAAATTACATCTTTGTAGACACAAATGCTTGATATTGTACAGTGTGATTACAAGACTGATTCTTTTCATTTCTATCTGATTAAGTTCAGAAACATTACTAAATATCAAACACTAACCAAAGTATATAACTAAAAATCCTATCAACAAAGCTAAAATGAGAAATTCTGCACCTACTTCAATAGTGATGTTTGTAAAACTACCTCTATATGAAGTTGAATATTTGATATTTTGTTTAAAGTTTTTCATTTTTCACCCTTGATTGATTAAACTTAGATTTATCCAAATGTATTTCCAAATCCTAAAAACTAGACTCAACTTTTCTGACATGTAAGAAATTACTTCCAGAACCCCACCACCAAAATTTTCAAACCTCTATAATTATTTCCCCTCAAAGCTATAAAAAACCCCAAATATCTATACTTCAAGTTATTTAATTTGTACTATTTGATTGGAGTAGGAAGGACACTTCCTTTTGCAATGGAACATCTTCTCAGACAGTATTCACTGATGTCATCCTATGCTTGGAACCATTTGGGAGCAGGTTCTTATCAGTGAGTCTACATTGTTATTTGACCGGTTTCAGATTTTGCACTTCATGTTTGATATCTTATTCAGCCTCATCTTCCTTTCAGGCAAATATACTTAAAAAAAAAAAAAAAAAGGTATCTCAGGATGTATCTCTTTCATGAAGCTTTTGCTATCTTGTTCTTTTTATTCTCTCAATTCCACAGGAATACATCCCCAGGATGTATTTATACATCCTGTACCCCAAATTCAGATATCATACCATCTTGTATTATTCTCTATTCCTTTTTCATATGCTTTTCATGTATATCTGCTTGATAGATCATATGCTGCCACTGGAACCATAAGGTCTCTCTCTCATCTTATAGTACTCCACAGGGCTCTTGGCAGATAGTTAATGACCACTCAGTGAAGGATCTTTATAAAGGACGGCCAAATTAATAGGGGTATCAGTAATGTATTTTCAGTTACTGCATAACATTTAAATACAACCTATGCCAAAAACATAGTACTTGGATAAGTATATAATGGACTACGGAATATATTCCTAAACGCTCAATCTAAAGAAAAATTGCGAAAAGGTGGGCATAAATCACAGATTAATACAACATAGTACTACAGACACAGCAAAGACCACAATCTAAAGATCAAAGGATTATGTGAAACTTATTAAAGCTGTGGAAGCTGGTTAGAAGACTACTAATTCTGAAGCGCATAATAGAGTTCATAAATGTTAACACTCTCTAGGATTAAGTAGTGAGCACCTTCACTACAATAGCTAAGATTTTCTTTTGCACCTACACCTACATCTGTTTGTTTCCCTTCTGTTGAGGGGCATCCAACTTACAGACATTATTCAAAGGACTGCAAGAGTCCAGAAAGTTTTTCTTTTATGACAGGTACATACAGGGGAAAAAACTCACTGAATTTGGTTCAGAAACTTAAGAATTGTATATTTCTTTCAAAGTAATTTTTAATTAGTATAAGGTATACACTGGTAACTCACCCTTATTATAGTAAAATAAAGCATTTTTAAAAAATAATATCTTGTAAAAGTTAGCAAAAACTGTTAAATATATGTCCTGAAAACAGACATCTAGATTTAAATACAGACTCTATTTTCTAGATGTGTTTCTTTGGGCAAGTGCCTGGACTTCTCTGTGGCCCATTTCCTCAGCAATAAATTGAAGATGATAATAATGTTGTTACAATTGTTCTTGGCATATGGCAAATGTTAAATAACTATCAGCTTTTATTAAAAATATCTGGACTTAGAAGATTTCCTCAGTAATATTTACTGGCTTATTAAATTTAATATATTCAAAAATATTTATTGAGCACCTACTCTATGTCATACACTGTTCTAAGAATTAGTAATACAGCAGTAAACAAAACAAAGTCCCTCCCTTTAAGGAGTTTAATCCCAGAGGTAGCAGAAGAATACATGTAAATAAAGGAAGTAGAGGGGAAAAGAGATGTAGGTGAATGCATGCTATTTTATATAGGGAGGAAACAGTGGTGGAAGATGAGGTCATAGGGGGCAGCAGAGAGGCAGATCAAGTTCAGGCTGGGAGCCAGTGAGATGAGAAGTGACTGAGGAGAGCTCTGAGCCAGATCTGATTTAGTATTTTTAAAGAATCACTAGGGCTATGTGGAAAGCAGGGTATAGGGTTAAAATTTTTATTTGGCTTCACAGGAAGTGAGCCACACTTCAAAAGCCCATTCAATACCGAACTTATAAATATAAGCCAAACACATTAAACTAAGTATTATTTAACCACTGTGGTTTAATTACAAATAAAAACAGTTTTAATCATACAACCTTAAGATGAATATGAGAAAAATCAATAGAAAAAAACCCTCAGCATATTTATTTGCACTGTTCTTTAATGATTTGCTAAAAATACATGAAAACAAATAGCAAGACAAACAAGAAATTGAATTTTCAGTGCATGTATTTTTTCTATTTAAAAAATTTAAGGCTATCTAGATGAGAATTTTTTTTTAAAGATTTTTATTCATTTGAGAGAGAGAGTGCATACGCATGAGCCAGGGGAGGGGAGAGGGAGAGGGAGAAGCAGACTCCCCACTGAGCAGGGAGGCCAACGAAGCTTGATCCCAGGACCCTGAGATCATTACCTGAGCTGAAGGCAGACACATAACCGGAATAAGCCACCCAGGCGCGCCTAGGTGAGAATTTTTGAGTGAAACATTTCAAAAGCATACATACACATTTACCATGTAGTGGTGAATTTATGTGGAAGCTAAAATTATTTACATTTGAATTATGTAGAACCTATTCTCCTAAGAATTTAGAAACTAAAGTCACATGTCAAAAGACATTCTAATTGGCAAACTGTACTTTCCTTAAGTACAAATCATGCCTCTTGTTGCACATTAACAAAATTACTCATATCTAATAGTTCATTAGCTAAATCTATCCATGAGTTATAAATAGCTATAAATTGGTTCAACATGGGAATACATTATGTTCTTTTACCTGTATTTAATTTTCAGGCTAAAGAGCTCTGGTAAGCCAAAAAAATTTCTTGCCAACTTAGGAGAATGGACTGAATAATTGGAAAGCCCTTTCTGCGATGTGCTTTCCTTGTATATATTGCTCATCTATTGTCAGAGATCACAAATTTGATATATTTTAGAGGTTTCTTTTTCTTGATACTGTTCGGTTTCTTTAAGAATAAACCATCAACTTCAATTTCCCTTCAAAAAATAAATCATTTTACATTTTAGGAGGAAAGTTTACATTAGCCCTATCTTTAAAAGCTTGAGAAAATACAAAACAAACTGAAGAAAAACTAGCAGATGGAAATTACAATATGTCTTCCCAAAGACTCTCTTCCCCAACATGTCTTTTTAAAGAATTACTTCTGTAATATGCTTCACAATATTAAAATAAAAGCATTTATAACTTGGTGCAAACAACACACGGCACATGTAGTACAGATACTTATATGAGTTTTCCTTTATGTAGGTTAAGCTGTCCGTTCAGATCAAGAGCTTTATGAAAGAGTGCCCACTGAAAATAATGATTCATGGATTAAGATAGAGTTCTTACATACTTGTAAATAATGTAGTCTGATAACAATATTTCCTTTATTCTTTTAAACACTATATTCTTTTGATTTTTTCTGTTATAAATTATTTTCTGTATTAAAGACTACATAATAACAATAGGCATTTCAAGAGTTTATTTTATGTCAGATAATACGCTAAGTGTTTCACATTAATTTAATCCTCACAAGAACCCTGTAAAATAAATATCATCTCCACTTCCTAGGTAGAAAAATGTAGAGATACTGTTCCAATGCCCAAGACCACTGCTTCTTAGTAGTGGACCCAGGATTTTAATCCAGTTCTGATCTCTAAACCAAACTGCTTCACAGATCCATTAAATATCACCTGGAGGTATAGTAGGATTATGTGTTTTGCTAGCAAATTACTATAAAAACAGATGGATGGACAAACACACATAAGTAGACGAAACAAGGAAAGCTTATGAAATGACACCTTAAAAAAGCATAAAAGAATAAACAGTTAAATATGTTGTCCCAGAATATTAAGTAATGTCAGCTGAGGCTAAAAGGAGTTAACTCATTGTATATAAGAGCTATTACAAATACTAAAAAAATGTACTTTTTAATAGCTAGATATATCTTAATATGAAAGATAAAACAGTAAAATTTCTTTAAGATTAAGATGTTATTTAAGCTGCCTATACTCCTTCTTTCTTCTTAAAAGAAATATTAAGTAAACATTAGAAATAAGTAAGAAAATAATACAAGAGCATAGAAAAAGTTTCAACTGTGGAGCCATACTGTAAAAACGAGGAGTACTAGTAAGTGGTATTTAAAATTTTAAAAAAGCCAAGTACTTTTAATGGATATATCAGTAAACAGATGAAAAACTACTTGTAAACTAACACCAGGGTACAGAAAGACGTAAGAGGCAACTAAGTGATTTTTAAAAGCATTCTGACACTAGAACTAAATAGGCTAATTTAAACTACAGAAATGCTGGCAGAAGATAAACTCTTCTTTCTTTGGAATTAAATTCTTAGTATCTTCTTATAACAACTTACTAGAAGAGAAGGAGGATAATTAATTATTTCAGCAATAACAATTATCTGTAATTGGTTCCCAAAAAGTTGATATGGGAAGACTAAAAAGCTGACAATCATGTTTGCTTTCAAATTCTAAGAAGCACACGGAACAGAGATTTATTGGTAGGATAGGGAAAATAAGGGGGAAACCATCTGCAGACTAAAAGGCAAAACTGATAAGTTCAAATTGTAGCATATTTGTAATGTCAAGTTTCTTGAAGGCAGGTATTATACTTTTCAAATTCAGAAAATACAGTACTACGCCCAAAAAATAATAAATGTATTATCTGTTGAAATAACAGAATGAACTATTTTCTATAAAAGCCAAAAGTTCTCCCTCTGGGGTCAAGACTAGAACAGTAGTTTCTGTAGCTCTATTACATGAGCTGAACATGTAGGAGCTAAAAATGCATGTAACACCAACAAAAATTAACTTATGGGGGAAAATGCAAGCTATGCTTAAGAAAATAACCTAAAACGGACTATCTACAGCAGTTACGTTTCTATAGGAGTTAGCCAGCACTATATGAATCACTATCATAAAAAGAGTAAGGACCACTAATGAAATAGATTTACCATTAATACTACTCCCTGAGATCAAAGAGAAGGATTAGCTGGGCTTGAATAATAAGCAGCAGTTGCGATCTACTACTATCATGTCACTTTCACTACATTTCCAGAATTTGGAGAGAAAAGACCAGAACTGCAGCAACTTTCAATTTATACCATGTATGGGATGACAAAATATAAAAGTACCCAATTTTATTACAAGAAGACAGGTCACACAATAGTGGTCAAGCTAGTCCTAGTTGGTAAGAGTGGTGCCACTTATCCTTTCCTGCCACCGCTGTCTTTTATGCAACTTGAGCACAAGTGGGAGGAAACTGGTCCTCTAAGCTCTGGCTAGCCTAAGACTTTATCTGCTTTTCCTCAGTGTTCTGCAAAACAAGCCATTTAATACTACCAGGAGGTGCAACTGTGGAAAATACCTCCTCACTCTCCGGGTCTTCAAATTCTCAAAAGTCAATATTTGAAATACATCATTATACTTCAGAATTGCCACCATACTTGATCTAACTGTAGCTCCAGGGAACACATTCTGAAAAAGTACATTTTTCTTTCTGAAGTAAACCTCATTGGGCAGGGATATACGCTAAATAAAGTCCTAGTTCTCCTAAGTCATAGGTTGCACTTATTTACTGCATAAAGCATTTAAATATAACATTTATTGATTACCACTTAAAAAAAAATTCGCTTTTCAGCCGAAACTGTCTCTGGAGGACAATGACGTTCCAAAATTTATCTGCTGTTGTGAAATACTAGTTCCATTTCTTTCCCACTGATGGAAATTCATGTCTCCAAAAAGCCAGTGAAGTTGGAAACAGTCTTTCTCTACCCCAGCCCCTCATTTTACAGATAAGTAATCTATAATCTGGACATTTATATGATTCTCTCTAAAATTAGACATATGGCTAGCTTAAAAGGCAGTATCAGAATCTGAACACAAGTCTCCAAAACCCCTAACTAGTGCACTTAATCCAAATTCTCTGAGGAATCCTTAATCACTTTGTCATTTCAAGTTCCCTCAATACCTTATCCCCCTAATAATCAAAGTGTCCATTCTATGGATCTGTTTTTCCTCCATTATGGCATTTTAAGGTGAAGAGTCTAACTGAACAGTGATGCAGGTACTGGTTCTTATATTTTGAGGGAAGAATTTCTTCTCTCCTGCCAGTGAAAGATGAAAATTAAATCCTGAGTATTCATCAGTAAAATAACCTCACATCTTAATATCATGTGTCAGACACCCACAAAAGCTTTAAAAAGTCCTTGGTGGCAACATTCTTACATGTTCTTGAATAACTTGGTTCAAGTCTGCATTCTAAAGTGGGTAGTAAAAAGGAAGACAGAAGTTCTTTTTCAACAACAGTTGTTCCATTATGACTTGATAACTACTTCCGTGGCAAATTTAACCAGAACACTTGAAGATTAGAAACATAGGTGATAAAGGCAAACAATATGAACTGTACAAGAGCAGGAACATTGTCTTGATTTCCATCTCCTGAAAAATGTAGACAGCCGCTGCAAATTTGTATCACAAACTTAGTCCTCTAAGATAACAAGATGTTTCTTAGTGGTTTTCTCCTGCTGTTCTCTGACTTAGAAATAGTTTTGTAGAGACTTTTAGACTTTTAAAAACTATTTAAGCTGGTATCTAAGTCTCTGTATCATATATTAACAAAAACAACCAATGATCCAGTAGGGCATGCATGACACCCATGGAAAAAAAAAATAAAAAAATAAAAAACAACTAATGAACCTGGATCTGGAAAAGAACGATGATTTTATCTTCAAAAAGCAAAGGCCGGGGTGCCTGGGTGGCTCAGTTGGTTAAGCGACTGCCTTCGGCTCAGGTCATGATCCTGGAGTCCCTGGATCGAGTCCCGCATCGGGCTCCCTGCTCGGCAGGGAGCCTGCTTCTCCCTCTGACCCTCCCCCCTCTCATGTGCTCTCTCTCTCTCTCTCTCATTCTCTCTGGCTCAAATAAATAAATAAAATCTTTAAAAAAAAAAAGCAAAGGCCGTATAAACAGCAAAATAAGCCCAAAATAAATGTCTGAGGGCTTAATCATCAAATGAATAGTTGATAAAGGAAAATTATTAAAGCAAATCACTTTTCAAACATGGTGCTTCTCTTTTAATGTTTATCTCACTCTGAATGCAGAACATCTGCTACAGTTATCAAAAGTATTCTGATCTAAACATATCGTGTTAAGGGCTTCATATGTAAAGCCTTTAGCCCTTAATCCTTACAACACTGTAAGGTAGGTATCTATTATTATTTTCACACTGCACTAAGAAAACTAGGGCACTTAAAGATTAAGTAACTTGCCAAGGTTAAACAGCTCGAACCCAGCTCTGCAGGTTCTGAAACCTATGTTTTTTAGACACTCTACTCCTTGGTAGCACAGAAAATTTGAAAATATGGTCAAACTCTTAAGTTCTATCTGATGCATTATCCAAGCCACTATAAATTGTGTGTGTGGTGTGTTTGTTTGTTTGTTTGTTTGTTTTTTTGGTGTCAAGAAAGACTCAATAGTTTGCCATCTACACTTCCTGATTTTAGGTTGGGTTGTCACAAACGTTTTTGTTCACCACATATATTGCCTAATCACTAGAACCCAAAAGGAGTAAGACTGGTTAAATTCTTAAACTTTATTTCCTGCTGGCCTAGAAGAACTTACTTAACCACTGTTACGTCTGTTAAGTATTAAGGTTTTCTTAGTGTAGTGAAACACCAAAGTTATCACTTAAGTCTTAAAGGGAATCATCTATGTTATTAGTCATTTTACCTGTCAGTGAAGTTAAGAGCAGATCAACAGGATATAAACCTGGGTTGTTTCCTTCTTTAGGGGAAATTTCTTAATGACTTGTTAATTAAACCAAATGGAACAACTGGCCCTCCCAAAATGAAGTGTAGTGGAAAAGGAAACAGAGGAAAAGAAGAATCACAGTAAGTTACGTGGTGATCTACTTTCACTAGTGTTAGGAAAGCAAAGGATGAATCTCCTCTTGAGTAACTTCAGTCTGACCACAATGGCCACTTGTTACACCTACCACCCACTCCAACACTTCAGGTTCATTAGGAATTAAAAGAAACCCAGTAAAGTACACAACCCGACCAGGCCTAAGGTCTCCGTACCACACCCTCAGGAACACAGAGGGTCAGTGCATTGCGTCCCTCACCCCCAAGTCTTCGCTGCTACCCTGGAAGCAAAGCCCACAGCCTGGGGCCAAGACAGTCCTTGGGCCAGGGCACTGACCCAGCTCCAGACAACCCCGCCCCCTCCCCTGACCAAAGGATCTATGCCTAGAGGAATGGAGGCAGGGGCAAGGTGAGAAAGGCCTGTATAGGAGAGGAAGGGGCTAACAGGATGTTCTGAAACGAGGAAGGGTCCCTTCTCAGCCTCGCCGGGCTGGACGAGCTCCGGGCCGGGGAGACAGCCGGCCGCCGCCATGATGGGGTTGGCCGAGCCGGGGGGGGGGGGGGGGGGGGCCCGGGCGGCCCTGGGCGCGGGGCCAGCTCCTCTTCCCCCTTCCTCCCCTCCCTGCGTGGGCCTCGGCCACAACTGACCCCCCGATACTCACGCTTTGTCCACCAGCTCCCGCACCTTCCACATGTTCAACATTGTGCCCCGCGCGGGCCGAGACGCCGCCTCCCTCCCCTATTCCCCACGGACCCCGGGACACTTCCGCGCTGGGGCAGATCCAGGCCGGGATCGCCGCCGCCGCCGCCCGCCGCCACGAACTCCCCCAGTTAGGTCCTTCTCTGGCCACAGCCGAGGCGCCGCCGGTGACACGTCGAGACGCGGGGGCAGAGGCGCTGCGTGGAGCGGAAGTGCCCGACTTTCCGCCCGCTGCGCGCGCGGGGCACACCGGGACTTGTAGTTCTTTGCGCGCCTAGCGGACCAGTTAAACTGAGAGAGTTGGTGTGGTAAGTTTGTTACTATTTCTGTCAGATTTTCCCAGTTCTACGCACGCTTCCCCATGCCTCTGACCTTCGGAACCAGAAACTCTGGGTGATGGGGCCCAGCAATCTGTGCTTTAACGAATCCTCCGTGCTCAAGTATCAGAAGTACTAGTATAGGAGCTGGCTTCACTCAGACAAACTTTTCGAACGTAAAGTATTGCTTCTCCCCAGAAACAGTCCACAGCGTGCTAGGATTTTGAACCTTCAAATTGAAAGGATTTTCTTGTAAAATAAGTCTTGTTAAAGTACTACCTGAGAAAGTACAGAATAAATCATGTGGGAACAGTCCAGTAAAAAAGAGAAATATAAAGTATTGCTATGTTATTAATAATGATTATACAGAAATGTTATTGCTATATGTATTTGTATTCCACATTGACAGAAGCATCACTGTGTTTGGTTCCAAATATATTTCCTTCTTAGGGCCTGAATTTCCATACTGTAAATTGAAGAGGTTGTATTCTAAAACTTATTCCACTCTTATTCTATGAAACAGTGGTTTTATATTTAGACAACTCTCTAATATCCTCCTTAGATACTTCATCGTAAAGCTCAGAAACTTAGTTCACACTCTATAGGAAACTAGAAAGACAACACTAGGACATGTCCAAGAACTTGGCAGGTTTATATTCTTAAGCATAGATATACACACACTGCATTCAGTGTTTTATTGTAATGTCTGCTGTCACTTCATTTTTCACTTATTCATTTTTAAGTTTGTTCATGTTAAAGCTGCAAGAAACCTTAAAATTCATTTGATCCAACTGCTTAAATTTTACACTGCTTTTCATTCCATAACTACTTAATGAGAATTTTCTGTGTGCCAGGAGTAGGGAATACAGCTGGGAAAAAGAACGACACGGCCTCAGCTCTCTAGGATCTTAAAGGTCTTTGGAGCAAATATAATAGTCAAGGAAACATTTAAGATAATTGCAGATAGATAGTGGTTGAAGAAAACAGAAGATAATGTTATAGAGAATGATGTTAGAGGAAAATAACATTAGGGAGTATTTGGGGCCTCTTTGAGGACACTATATTTAAGTTAAATCTTGAATGATGAAAAGGAGATGGCCATAAAAAAAAAAAAAGATCTGCAAGAAAAGAATATCTGGTGAAGAGGAAGACTGATTCACAAGGGAGAAGTGAGATTGATTGCTGCTAGTTGTGATGCCTGTTAACAATGATCCTAAATCAAGAACCCAGAACTTCTGACCCCCTAATTCCTCAGGTCAAGTCACCTTCACATTGCATCCACTTAATTACTGGAAGCATTTTTGAAAGTGTTTCAATACAGCTTTGGGATTAAGGCCTGAGAGAAGCAAGTTGAAAGAATTGCCAGAGAGGAAAGTATAAAAAGCAGAAATTGGGACAAAGCTCTCTCAAAGCTTTGTCAAGATAGGAGTGCTTGGGCAGACATAAAGTGAATTGGATTGGTGGGTGGGGAGAGGCAGGGAAAGATGAGAAGAGATAGGTAGGGAAATGGGGTTTTCAAATGAGAAGTTTGTTTCCTGTAGAAAGGACTGTCCAGCCCGAGATTCAAAGGATGGACTGTGGCCAGAGGAGTTAAGAAAGAGAAACTACCTTGCATAAATAATAGCTCAGCAAGTTAACTTTCAAACAAGCAAGTCCAAGGTACACCTCAGAATGGGCCTGGCATAAAAATAACCACCTTCCCTGCCCTGGGCCGGTCTATACATTCATAGCAATTCACAATCAGCATCAGCAGAATTACCTAGAGAGTACAATGTCACTATCTACTTTGCTTGTTTCAACACCAAGTTTGGAAGTGTCTAGACTTATTCCCGAGTTGTCACGCTGGGGCCTTCTAGAATGTAACACCAAAAAACCTGCCCGTCTACCTTTGATTCAAGAGAGTCCCTAATGGACTCAGAAGAACCAGACAAGGAGAGTTTGTTAAAAAGTGGTCTCCAAAGACTAACCATTTGCATGTCAACAAACTGTTCCATTTTTACCTTTTATCTTGCAAGTTTGGGAGGAGTTTCCATAGTAACTTCTTTGTGGCAATTTAAATGTGTCCATTGTAGAAAAATAAATGAGAAAATGTCCCAATCACCCCTCTTCAGGAAAACACATTTTTCACTAAATGAGCTGACACTTGAGTAAGGCCAAACCAACACAAGGTTTGAAAGCAAATGTACTCAGATGTGTGAGGCGCTGTTGTAGACTCTGGCTGCATATCTTCTGTGGTTGGTTCCCTGATGTTTCCATCGGAGGATTTAATTCATGGTACACAGGTGTGGCAACCATGGGGAGGCACAGCCCAAATCTCTCTTTAAGAGAACCAGTTGCAAGGAATGTGAATGGCTGACAGCTTCCAGTAGCCACTCCTCAGGGATCCACCACAGCATTGACATCAAGTCCACGCTCTCACTCCTAGGCAGTGAGTGAGCATGTTGGAGCCAGGCCGTTTCTCCTTAGTGCAAGACTTCTGTACTGGGCAAGCATTGCCCTGGGCTCCCCATCTGCCTCTCCCAGAATTCCTCTGAGTTTCTTTGCAATCAGGGTGTCTTCCTACCCAATCTTCCTCCCTTCCCTTTCCCTTAACAGGTGTCAGAACTTCCTTGGAGTCTGAGGCTGTCCCCACTTACTCTTGTTCCCTCTTCCCTTTAATCTTCATAAGTGTTTCCCCCAGTTACTCTCTTACACTTCTAATTCCATCTTGGCTTCTGCTTCCTGCAGTAACCAAATTGACAGGACAGGCAAACAGTTCTACCTTGGTTTCAGTATTTGGTCCAATGAGTCCTGTTTCTGATCACACCTGACTGTTCCTCTCTAGAAGTTGAGATACTTTTCTAATCATATTATAAGAGCTGCCACAAAAGCCATACAGATTATATATTCCACAACCCCAGGGGCACCATTTCTATGGACTATCATGAACTGCCAGATAATTAGCCACAGAAGGGAAGTATAAAGTAGTGGTTAAAAAGAATAGATTCTGGAGACAAACCTAGGCTCAAACTCTGCATCTGCTATTCAGTGGCTTGGGCATTTGGGATAAGTTAGTTAAACCAGTATAACACAGTGATTATGAACTGGACTCCAGAGCCAGATTGCCTAGGTTTGAATCTTAATTTTACCACTTACTAGCTGTGTGACCTTGGGGGAATTATTTGACACCTCTGTGATTCAGTTTTCTCATCATAATGGGGAATAATAGAAACCTATCATAAAGGCTTTTTCAGACAATTAAAAAAAGGTAATGTTTTAAAAAAATCTAGAACAGTACCGTATGCAATTGTCAACAAGTATTTAGTAAAATCCTATTATGTCCCGGGCATTGTGCTAGGTGGTGGATATACAATTGTAGATAAAATCAGCAGAGTATACAGCAAATAGATGTAGTAGACATAATAAACTCAAAGCAAAATGCTGAGGAACAAATGAAATAACATATACAACTTACTTTACACTGCGTCCTACATGTAGGAAGTGCTCACTAAATTCTACCTCATTATTATCATCTCGCTTTTCTTATGTGGATCTCAGCTTTTTCCTTATAAACTGAAGGGTTGTTCTATCAGAGTACCCTAAACCTAGCCATACATCAGAAATTCCCAGACATCTTTAAAAATTTCAGGGTTTTTTCGTCCTGCCCCAGGAGTTCCTGATTCACTGTTGTATTATTTTCTATATTTTTGGTCACAAGTGACAGAAACTCAAAACTAGCTTAAGCAGGACACAGGAAACTGGGGAGTTCAGAGATAAAATTTGCCTCAGGAACTTAGCAAATACTGTCAGAACTCTCTTTCTGATGCTCATTTTCCTTTATTGCAAATAGGTTTCTCCTAGTTGGCAGGAAATAGGGCTACCACTCTGTGGAGAATGGGTTCCATTTTTTCAATTAGGCAACCAAGGGGGAAGAGACACTTTTGTCTTTCATCCACCGAGTCTAATAACACAGGGAAGGACTCTGACTGGCCCAGTTTGGATCACGTACCTATCATGGGACCAATCCTCTAGAGAGGTGTATATTACAGAATTGGTAGACCTAGGAGAACCACACGGAGTGGGGAAAAAAAAGAGTGCTCTGAAGAAAGCCATGCCTTGGCAGACAAAAACAACAGTTATTTACAACCTTAGGTCTAAGACATCTTTATTTTTTTAAAAATTTCTTAAATGATTTTTGCCAGGGTTTGAGATGCCCTGAGTTAGATGACACCACGTCGTTTCTAAGTCTGACACCTTTTTTTTCTCTTTTTTTTAATGTCTAAATTACACAAAGTTGAGTTGGGGAACAGCAAAAGAGAAAAAAATACCACAGGCAATAATAGAAAGAAGCAATGAAGAAAGAAGGGGTTAAGCAGATTGCAGCACTGTGTATCAGGTAAGCTGGTAGCAGGACACACCCTTGCTAACTCTCTGTTCTGCTCATAGTTGGGCTCTTCTTGCCTGAAATTCTGTCTCCTTTCAGGGCTGTCAGCAGGGCTCAGAATCAGACAGATTCTCTGTCTCTTGACCAGAGGTGAGCCCAGAATGGATGTGCTGCTCCTAGTGTCTAGGTCTCTGAAAACTCTATGCACAGGAAGCCAAGGTATAGTCATTGAAGCAATGAAGCAGCTTGTGACTGTGGGAACTGATCCTGCATTGTCAAGTCACATTCAGGAGTGAGCGGTGTGGATATCAGAAAGGTTGTGCTGGCGGGTTTCTGAGGCAGGGTCTTTCTGGATAAAGTCAAGTGTCTTGGGAAGGCCCACAGGTGTCCAGAATTCACACAGAGGCTCTGCTGGTCCTTGAACTTCATCAGTTCATCAAAAGAATTGTGCTCTAGAGGAAGAGCTCACTGCAATAGACATCAAAGGAGTATGATGGACAGACCACTGCTTTTTTTTTTTTAAAGATTTTATTTATTTATTTATTTGTTTATTTATTTGAGAGAGGGAGAGGGAGCACACATGCATGCGAGCACAAGTAGGGGGAGGGGCAGAAAGGGAGGGAGAAGGACAAGGAAACGTCACTCTGAGCGTGGAGCCCTACATGGGGCTCAACCCCAGGGCCCCGAGATCATGACCTGAGCCAAAAACAGGAGTTGAACACTCAACTGACTGAGCCATCCAGGAGCCCTGACCACTGCTTTTTTTCAAAGATTTTATTTATTTATTTGACAGAGAGACACAGCGAGAGAGGGAACACAAGCAGGGGGAGGGGGAGAGGGAGAAGCAGGCTTCCCGCCGAGCAGGGAGCCTAATGCGGGGCTCGATCCCAGGACTCTGGGATCGTGACCTGAGCCGAAGGCAGATGCTTAACGACTGAGCCACCCAGGCGCCCCAGACCACTGCTTTTTAATAAGCAAAATGAATGTGGCTATAAACTTGGGGGATCTGTTAGAACAAGGCATGTTTTCCTGGTGAGAAAGAGCCAGCATTCAACATTTGTTGGCCACCTGAGATGTGCAGTGGGGTTAAACAGATGACTAAAACCTGTTACCCATACACCTTCTAGTCTAACATGGAAGATAGACATATAAACAAACAAAAACCATAGCAAGATATTTAAGGAGGCAGTATAATGTGGGGTAGAGGTCAGAGCACTGGCTGTGATATCAGCAGGATCTTGGTTCACATCATGTAGCTCTGGGACCTTGGCTAAATTACTTGACTTCTCAGGTCTTGGCTCCCTCATTGGGAAAATGGGGCTGATATAAGCCCCTGACTCATAGCACTGTTGTGAGGAATGTATGAGATGACACACTAAATTGCTTGACATGTAACAAGGACTCATTAAATAAGATCTATTATCATTGTTAAACTGTTTATATCCACCGATCATGGGTGATGTGACAGAGGGTGTTAGAACAGGTTCATTGAATCAATAAACTTATATTTGGACACTTGCCCCATTGCCAAGAATTATACTGTGATAAACAGACACAATCCTATTCTCGTGAATTTTGCAGTCTGAGGGAGGAGATGGGTATAGAGCAAATAAACCTTCTCCAAATCTATCATTTCAAACTATGATGAAAGCTACAAGAAGAAAAGAATGGGCTACTATGAGACAATGTGGCAGTGGTATTTCATTCATATTTCATTCCCAAGAAAGTCCTCTCTGGGAAAGTGACATTTAAGGTGAAGGTGGAAAGATAATTCTGAGTTAATGAGGTAGAGAGAGGAAGAGTATTCCAGATAGAAAGAACAGTGTGCACCAAGGCCCAAGGTAGGATAGAGCTTGGTATGTTCCAGGACATGAAAGAAGGCCCAGTGAGACTGGACAGTGATGGGAAGAATGATCAGAGATGAGCGGGGGAGGTGAGCAAGGACATACTATTCTTTGCCTGCTCAATCCATTCTCCATCCTGCTCTGCCTTGTTGTGTGCCTCCTGACCTACCTCTGTGGACTCCATTACCTACATTCTCATGGCTTCTGGCTTCCAGTTGGGTTCCACCAGTGTTGTGAGGGTGGATCAGAAAATGGTGGAGAGATTGGTCCTGATACTTCTTTCTTTTTCCTTCTTGCTTCAGCAGCATGGTTCTGGGTGTAGCCTAGTCCCTCTTTGGCCACTGTAGGTGTCACTGGGAGACTTGTATGTCAGGTTAAGGACCTGGTCTTTTATATTTTTATTTGAAGTGCAGTGAGAAGCTACAAACATGCTATAGTTACTTTCTCATCACATCACTCTCTTACAGTTACAACCCATTTCTCATCTCCTCTTAACAGGAAGGCTGTCTTCTTCACAAACATACTCCTCTTCATTACTTCTCAAGCCACAGTTGACCAATTCTTCCTTCTCAAAAATCCCTGCTCTCTTAGCTTTCAAGATCCCACAGTCTTCTTGTCTTTTCTATATTTCAGTCTCATTAGAAATCTTTTGTTCCTCTCCCCAGCTTGTAGATGGTGAGGGGCTCTCTAGAACTTACTTCTCTCTTTCTCCACTGCCAGTGTCAGCCATAATCATCTCTCATATGAACTAAATGTTTCCTAATTTGTTCCTCCATGATCTTTTCAAATCATAAATTGAATGTTTATGTTACTATTTGCACAAAATACTTCAATGGCTTTTCATGGCATTTAGAATCTAAACTTAACCTATCAGAGGTTCATCCCTGGTCCAAACTGCTATTATCCTGGAGGAAGTCTGATACTTTCACCCTCATGTGGGTTACAACTCAAGGTCAGTTCTGGGAAAAAAGGGTGGTGGTGGCCATGGGCCCAGCAAGTACCCCTAAAGTCTGTCATTGGCAGCATGGCAGTACTTTTTTTTTAACATTTAAAAATATATGTATATTCTAGCCAGTGCTTCCCAAGGATAGGTCTTTGTGGTATTGAGTGGATTATTATAGCATCTTGGACTTTCTGTTTAGATCTGGAAGTTACTATGGTTTGGTTCGCAGTTTGTTTATAAACCCTTCCTTGCAGTGAGGTTACTTCTACTACTCTCATTCTTGATGTGTTGATTTGACTAGTTTCAGAACATACTCTTTTCTTTTTCTTCTTTTTAATGCTGAAAATATCTATTCTGCTGACATCTCATTATAGAAAAGAGTGTTGTGAGTGGTCTCCAACTGTGGAAGCTGATTTCCTGTGTGTTAGCAGTTTTTATGGTTTATGGTGAGTGGTATCTAAACACAGTTCTTGTTGGGCAGGTATAACATTAGAATTTCCCCATCTTTGATAATGCACCTTGAAGAGTGGTGGAGCACTGACCTGGCCTGGGAAGCCTAAGACCTGACAGACCCAAACACCTACTGTGAGGGGAGGGAGTGGAAAAAAGATAGCAAGTATTATTATCTTTTTAAGATACAGAATCACTGGGGTGCCTGGGTGGCTCATTTGGTGAAACATCTGCCTTCAGCTCAGGTCATGATCCCAGGGTCCTGGGATCAAGTCGGACCCTGGGATCAAGTCCTCTGTCGTCCACCCTGCTCAGTGTGGAGTTGGCTTCTCCCTCTGTCTCCTCCACCCCCACCCCCCCGGCTTGTGCTCTCTTCTCTCACTCACTCTCTCTCTCTAATAAATAAATAAAATCTTAAAAAAAAAAAGGATACAGATTCATTCTCTTTCTTCCAATTTTTTTCTTTGAAATTTTTTATTAGTTTTTTTAAAATACAAAAGTAAAATATAGGGCGCCTGGGTGGCTCAGTTGGTTAAGCGACTGCCTTCGGCTCAGGTCATGATCCTGGAGTCCCTGGATTGAGTCCCGCATCGGGCTCTCTGCTCGGCGGGGAGCCTGCTTCTCCCTCTGACCCTCCCCCCTCTCATGTGCTCTCTCTCTCTCTCTCAAATAAATAAATAAAATCTTTAAAAAAAATGTAAAATATGTTCATACATCCTCGTGTATCTATCCCTCGACCTAGCAATTCAACTCCTAAGTAATTATCCAAGAGAAAGGGAAATTATGTCAAAATTCTCATATAGAAATGTTCATAGCTGCTTTATTCACAATAACCAAACTCTAGAAACAACCCAAGGGCCCCTCAATAGGATATGGACAAACAAGTTGTGATGCATCATTTGAATGGAACATAATTTAGTGATAGAAGGGAATGAACTGTGAATGTATACAGCAACCTGGACAAATCTCACAGACATGATAGCAAATGAAAGAAGCCAGACACAAAAAGTTATGACTCCATTTATATAAAATCCTAGAACAGGAAGAATTAATCAAAGGTGAAATAAATGAGAGCTATTGTTGTTTGAGGTGGAAGGAGGGGTGGGACCAGGAGAATTAAAAATAAAATTATAAGCACTCATTTCAACAAGGGAAACAATCCAAAAATGTATAAGGAAAAGTTAATCCTTTCATATTTAGTTTCACCCCATGATGCTAATGCTGTTAAAAGCTTGATATGTACTTTTTCACACTCTCTCCATGTTTATAAATACAAACAGAAATACATGTGCACGTGCAGGTTTTGCTTTAGGATCATGCTATACACGGTGCTTGCTTTTTAAAATACCTACTTGAGGGGTGCCTGAGTGGCTCAGTAAGTTGGGCATCCAACTCCTGGTTTCCGCTCAGGTCATGATCTTGGGGTCATGGGATTGAGCCCCATGTCGGGCTCTGCACTCGGCGGAGTGATGGAGAGTCTGCTTGAGATTCTCTCTCCCCCTCCGCCCCTCTCCCTGCTCTCTCTCTCTCAAATAAATAATCTATAAAAAAATAAAGTAAAATAAAATACTTGCTTGATAATACATCATAGATATCCCTCCAGCTCAATAAATATAGATGTAACTCATTCTTTTAAATACCGGTGTAATTCCTTAATATGAAGGCACCATAATTTATTGAGTCATTTGCTTAGTGATGCGTAGTTAGGTTGTTTCTATTTTTTGTTTTTGCCACTGTAAACAATGTTATAATAAAATATATCTTTGTACATCTATCTTTACATATGGTGTTTAGATCTCAAAAATGGGAACAGGGAAGGATAAGTGTTTTTTATTTAATTGGATATTGGCAGATTGTATACCAAAGAGATTACAGCAGTTCTCACTCTCACTAAGCAACATATTGAAAAGCCTATTTTGTCACGTCCTCACTAGCACTAGATGTTATTGTTTGAATTTTTGCCAATTGGATTGATAAAAATATGTTGCCTCTGTTGCCTTAATTTCAAAGTAGTTCTAACCAAGGTAAACCTATGCTTTCATACCTTGTATAAAAGAGTCTTTTAACATCTCTCCCATTTTTCAGTCCTGTTCTTGGTCAGTATGATTCACATACCTCAAAATGGCACTTTCAAGTATATTGGGAGATAGAAGGCAGGCTTGGCCAAGAGGGAGCTAGTCCCATTGTTAGTTTGTTTTTCAACTTAAAATATTCAGCCTAATGGGAAGAATTTCCTTATTCTGTCATCCTTTGTCAGAGCATCCTGCTTATTTTCATCCTGGTACCAACAAGAATCTGTGATTGTCTATTTATTTATTCTCTTGTATTAGGCAGGGTCACAGAACTTAGAACAGAAAACAGAACTCAACTCAAAAGGGTTTAATTGAAGAGAGTGAAGCAAATAGACTATTTATGGATGCAAGGTCAGGGTTAGGGGTATTAATAAGGATGTCGAAGCACTTGGAAGTAGCACTGTGAGGAGCCATTACCATCAGTTTCAATTATTTATTGCTGTGTAACAAACTGCCCCACAACTTAGTGTCTAAAAAAACAACCACCATTTGTTTGCTCACAATTCTTCAGTTTGAGCAGGGCTTGGTGGAAATGGCTTATCCATAACCACTCTGCACTTGGTGGAGTTCTCTAGAGCAACTCAACTGGTGCTGGGTGAGGATCCAGGACGGGTTTACTTACATATCTGGTGCCACTGCTGGGGTGGTTGGAATGGCAAGGGGAGAGCTAGGCTTGTCTCTCTTTCCATGTGGTCTCTCATTTAATAAGTTAGCCTGAGCTGTTAATAGGTGGCTGGATCCCAAGAAAGTCAAAGTGAAAGCTGCCAGGCCTTTTAAACACTTGTCACAGAACAGACCAAGCATTCCATTTACCACATTCTACTGGTCAAAGCAAGTCATAAGGCAAATCCAGCTTCAAGGGGAGGTGAAATAGATATTACCTTTTAAGGGGAGGAGCATCATGTTCATATAGAGTTGAGATGAATCTTTAGTAGCCATCCTTTTTTTTTTTAAAAGATTTATTTATTTATTTATTTGACAGAGAGAGAGGGAGAACTTGTATTCATGAACGGGGGGGAGGGGCAGAGGAGAGAGGGAGAGAGAGAATCCCAAGCAGTATCCCTCACCACCCTGAGATCATGACCTGAGATGAAATCAAGAATTGGATGCTTAACCAACTGAGCCACCCGGGCGTCCCTATAGCCATCTTTGCAGATAATCTACTGCATATGCTTCAGTACAAAAAGACAAAAGGAAATATAGAGTTTCCAATGAGATCTGGCACTGTGGAGGAAGGTCTGTCCTACAGGAGATGTAGTGATTGAAATCTATTGCCAGAACTGTGGGGCTGAGGCAGAGGGAGAAGGGCAGAAGCAGTACCCTGATCTTTTTCTTCCTGCTTCTGATTTCCTTCCAGTATAAGGCAGCCTGGTTGATATAATTCAGGGGTCAACCCCACCTCTCCAGAAAGCAAAGCAGCTCAGATAAGGCCACTGAATGGATTGGGAATGGATTGGGCCATTGAAGAAGAACAAGCATATTTTTTTATTATCTGTTTCTCACATTAGTTAAGTTTCATCAAGGGAGGGGAGCATCCATCCTGATCATAGTTGATTCCCTGGAGCTAACAAGTATCTGTCACTTCCTAGATACTCAACGAAATGTTTTGAAATGACTTGAGTTTAGTTATCTGAGGAGGAGTCATAAACTTGACCTTCCTTCTTTCTGATACTGCAGAAGAAACACCTAAATGATGGCAAGATGGAGATTAAATGACAAATGAGACGAGCTTGATCCTAAGGCCACAGTTTCATTCTGGGGCTAGTCATGGTATAAAATGTGAATGCCAGTTCCCTAAAGTCTGACATGGAGTGCTACTAGAATATACTTAGAGTTATAACACCCAATCTGATCTCCCTGGTGATTGTCTGAGCATTGTGCTTTTCTCCTTTGGCTCCCAGATGATGGACTTAAGTGCCCTAAACTAAGTGATTTGTTTTCTTTAATGTAGTACTATGAGAAGCCACAGTTATGCTTTTAAAAAAATTGACATGTAATTCACATACTATGTATCCATTCTTTTAAAATGTGAATTCAAATTCAGTGATTTTTCATATATTCACAAGGTATGCAACCATTCCACTTATCTAATTTCAGAATGTTATCATCAGTGCCATCCCCCCCACCCCAAACTCATATTCATTAGCACTCACTTACCTTCCCCCCTTCCTTCCAGCCCCTGGCAACCACTAATGTACTTTTTGTCTCATTATGTATCCATAATGTATGGATTTGCCTATGGTGGACATTTAATATAAATGGAATCATACGATATGTGATCTTTCATTTCTGGCTTCTTATGCTAAGCATAATGTTTTCAAGGTTCATCCATTTGTAGCATATATCAGTCCTTCATTTCCCTCTCTCTATTTTTTAAGATTTATTTATTTATTTTAGAGAGAGAGAGTGTGTGTTCAGGGGAGGGGCAGAGAGAGAAGGAGAGAATTTCAAGCAGACTCCCTGCTGAGTGTGGAGCCGGCTGCAGGGCTTAATCTCATGATCCAGAGATCATAACCTGAGCCAAAACCAAGAGTTGGATGCTTAACCGACTGAGCCACCTAGGCTCCCCCATTTCTCTTTTATGGCTGAATATTATTCCATTGTATGGATATACCATATTTTGTTTATCCATGCATCAATTGATGTACTTTCTTTCTACCTTTTGGCTACTTTGAGTAATGTTGCTATGAACATTTGTGTACAAACTTCTGTGTGGACATATGTTTTTAATTCTCTTGAGTATATACTTAGGAGTGGAATTATGGGGTCATATGGTAAGGCTATGTTTAACTTTTAGAGGAACTGCCAGAGTGCTTTCCAAAGTGGTTGCACCATTTTACACTCCTCCCAGCAATGTATGAGGGTTCAAATTTCTTCATATCCTTGTTAGCACTTGATTACAGCCATTCTAGTATGTGTGTAGTAGTATCTCATTGTGGTTTTGATTTGTGTTTCCCTGATGGCTACTGACGTTGAGCATCTTTTTATGTGCTTATATGCCATTTGTATATCTTCTTTGGAGAATTATCTATTGAGGTCATTTGTCCATATTTTAACTGAATTGTCTTTTTATTGTTGAGTTGTAAGAGTTCTTTATATATTCTGGATATAAGTCCCTTATCAGGTAAGTGATTTCCAAGTATTTTCTCCTATTCTGTGGGTTATCTTTCACTTTTTTGATAGTGTCCTTTGAAGCACAGAAAATTTTTAATTTGATGCAGTCCAATTTATCAATTTTTTCTTCAGTTACTTGTGGTTTTGGTGTTGTATCTAAGTTAATAATAATGACTAGAATTACTGCTGCCTCTTGGCTTACATGAAGAACTTTTGTCTCCTTCTGTTTGAGCACTTTTGTTTCAGAGATCATTCCAGGATCTCAAACTTGTATTCTTGATTAACAGAACACTGAGCCCACCAAGTGAGGTGGCAGAGGGAGGGTGATGGTGTAAATCCCAGTTTAAGAGTTCAAGTCCAAAGGCCTGAAATCCTTGAGTACAGATGGCCAAGGGCAGGATAAAACAGATATCGCAACTCACAAGGAGATTAAATTTGCTCTTCCTCTACCTTTTTATTTTTGGGGGCCCTCAATGGATTGGATAGTGCCCACTCACATTGAGAAGGGCCATCTGTTTTACTTAGTTCACCAATTCAAATGCTAATCTCTCCTAGAAACACCCTCACAGACATACCCAGAAATAGTGTTTTACCAGCTATCTAGGCATCCCTTAGCCCAGTCTGGTTGACACATAAAATTAGCTATCACAGGGATTAAATGAGTTTAAAAAGATGCCTATAAAAATGTACGTTAGGGGGAATAACTGTAAAATACAGATAAAAAGAAGGCAAACGTCAATGCTTTGGCAAGAGTTGGACGAGGTTGTCAGAAAACAAGCTTTGCTCTGTGATTAGCTGGGTGACCTTGCTCAATCACTTAAACTTACAAGTCTCAATTTCCTGGTATATTGAATGTAGGTAATCTTGCCAAATCTAAAGACCTTTCTGTGTTATTATGAGATTGAAATGATGTAGTAGGTATAAAAGTGCTTTGGAGAACTTAACTTGTTATTCTGGGCATTGGGAATAATTCATAGAGACTTGCTTGCTTTCATTCTAAAAACTGACTTTGAATTGTTTATAGTACCGATTTATCCCTTTGCTTGGGGCCAGCCTCAAGTAATGTTTACCAAAATGAAACATTAACATGAGATTTCTCACCACTTAACTGGGTGAGGGCCAGGCCCTGGTACTTGGCTCAAAGAAAGTAGTTATATACAGTGCTTAATAAGAGCCAGACCCTCAGGGAACTCTGTGAATGCTTTTGGTGCTAGGGTGAAATGTGACCAAAGACTATCAACCACCGTCTTTTATTGGTTACTTAGAACGTAGAGGTATTGTGTTTAAAAAAAAAAATAAAAAAAAATAAAAAAGACAGCCTTATTGACATTGTGGTGGAGCTGGAAGACCTAAGCTTTTGGACCTTCGCCCGCTCACCTCCCATCTATCTCAGGCATTTATGCAGAGGAAGTTGGTTTGCCCAGAGGTGTCCAATTTGAAGGGAGGGGACAGTGAAACAAACAAACCACAGTAACGTAAAGCACTGACTTCATTGTTGAGAAAGACACATTTACAAATTATGAAGTATTTAGGGATGATATTGTCTATCCCTATGGGTTGTTTTAGACTTAATTGCTTCTGACAGTTAATCTTTGGAAGATACAAGTGGATACAACAGTTATTGACAGGCTAAGATAGAATAAGATCTTTAATTGTCACCTATTATGTCACAGAGACACCAAAGAGGACAAGACACCTGGAATACCAACAATTCCCTCCTCCACCACCCCACCCCTGACAAATTTCTGAGTGTTATTCTAGACTGACTGAGTAATTCAGACTTTGAGATATTTCACCTCTGGTGAACACATCACCTGGTTGGGGAAGAGGGATGGCCCTGGGGCAGGAGCAGTCCCTATGAAGAAAGGTGAAAGTTTCCAGAGTGAGGTAGAGAGGAAGGGGATGCTCCCATATGAGAATATGAAGATCCAGAAACAAGATTAGGATCTGGGGGCTTCCAAAAAGTAATCTCTCTTTATGAAGGGTTTAACCTCTTAGGTGCTTTTTCCTTTAACTACAAAAAGTCATACTTAGTATCTATAGTTTTATACAATTTCTCTCATACTCTCTAATTTCCTTTTGCTTCTTCTAACCCTTTAGTAAAGTTTGATACACAGCTATGTATCAACTGTACCTCAATTTTCTTTTTCTTTTTTTTTTAAAGATTTTATTTATTCATTTGAGAGAGAAAGAGTGAGTGAGAGAGCACGAGCGATGGGGGGGTGTGGGGGCAGGGGAAGAGGGAGAGGGAGAAGCAGGCTCCCCATTGAGCAGGGAACCCAAAGCGGGGCTCAATCCCAGGACCCCGGGATCATGATCTGAGCTGAAGGCAGACCCTTAACCAACTGAACCACCCAGGAGTCCCTCAATTTTCTTATTGTAAAATAATCCTCACCACATAAGTGAGGATTAAATGAATCAGTACATGTTAATTAGTGTGCTAATTAATGTGAGTTAGATTAGGACACCTGGCAGTGCCTAGCGCATAAAAGTGCTCAGTATATGTTCACTGTTGTTGTGACTGTTATTGCCACACCTTCTCCTCCTCTTCCTCTTCTCAAGGCCTTTCAAACATCAAGGGGGGCCAGGGCCACTTTCATTTTTTGAGGCAACTAGTAATATTAAAAGATAAGGAAATTACAAAATATGATTGCAAAATATTGTGGTATGCTTTAAACATTTAATATAACAAATTAATGCTTTGCAACACACACAAAAATACAAGCAATAAAACTATGCCCTTCACGGGGTAATTACATAGTACATAAATTGCACACTCTGGACACTACACTATAGCTCAGGAATTAGGATGCAAGCCTCAAGCTGCAAGGCGAGCGTCAATATCTTCCAGTCCTGCCAGCCTATCTTCCTATCTTTATATATAACCTCATTTGGAAATAACTTTAAAGGCAAATTTTAGTCCCTTCCTGAATGGGAGACCAGACCAAAAGGCTTTTTTCTTTTTTTTTTTTTTTTAAAGATTTTATTTATTTGACAGAGAGAGACACAGCGAGAGAGAGAACACAAGCAGGGGGAGTGGGAGAGGGAGAAGCAGGCTTCCCGCCGAGCAGGGAGCCCGATGTGGGACTCGATCCCAGGACCCTGGGATCATGACCTGAGCCGAAGGCAGACGCCCAACGACTGAGCCACCCAGGTACCCCCAAAAGGCTTTTTTCATCCCTCTATCCCAATCCACTGGGCTCTAGGTAGATTCATAAAGGGAAGTAAGGGCCCCTCTCCCCAGACCTCATCCCACCACCTTTGCGGAGAGAGGAGTGGCCAGGGAACAAACGGCTTGAAGGAGCAGTGTCAGGAAGGTGATTCCAAAAGGGACAAATCACTATTGCCTACCTCAGCTCTTTTACTAATATTCAGAGGGAGGTAAAAATCTCGGGGGAGAGAGAAGCTGACATTCCAGTGCCCGAGTAATACCTGGTAGTATACTATGGCAGGCAAGCCAGGCTTCAGCTTCATGCGCTGAGCCTTTTTTTAGTTTTTATTTAAATTCTAGTTAGTTAACATACAATGTAGTATTAGTTTTGGTGTACAATAGAGTGATTCAGCACTTCCATACATCACCTGGTGCTCATCACAACAAGTGCCCTCCTTAATCCCCATTAGCCTATTTTACCCCCCACCTCCCATTTTATTTTTATTTATTTATTATTTTAAAAAAGATTTTATTTATTTCTTGGACAGAGAGAGACATAGTGAGAGCAGGAACACAAGCGGGGGGAGTGGTAGAGGGAGAAGCAGGCTCCCAACAGCAGGGAGCCCAATGTGGGGCTCGATCCCAGGACCCTGGGGCCATGACCTGAGCCAAAGGCAGATGCTTAACAACTGAGCCACCCAGGTGCCCCGACCCCACCTCCCATTTTAATCAGTCACTATAGTTACTATTCTTTTTGATGTTCAGATTATCCCAACTTTGGCCAGGGGGAGCTTTTTCCTCTATGGTTCCTGAGTCCATTTGACTTCATACTAGGCTTTTTTTGTGTGTGTGCTGCTTCCTTGCTTTTTATTATGAGAAGATATCCAGGCTGCCTTTTATATTTCCTGCCCCAACCTAGAGGCAGCCATTTCTCCAAGGAAATGATATTTAGAGGCCACAATCTGAAGATGAGAAGTGCTTATTACTATTGGGTTTATTGTTTCTAGGCCTTTGTAATGGAAAGAGCTTGGAAATACTTTTTGTTTATTTTAAAGAAAAAAGGTATTATGAGTTCATAATAATTCAAAATTTATTACTACAGGGTATTACTTCTTTGTTTTTGTTTTTTTTTAAGATTTTATTTATTTATTTGAGGGAGGGAGAGAGAGAGAAAGCACAGTATGGGGAACAGCTGAGGGAGAGGAAGAAGCAGACTTCCCGCTGAGCAGGGAGCCCTAAGTGGGGCTCAATCCCAGGACCCTGAGATCATTACCTGAGCTGAAGGCAGACACTTAACTGACTGAGCCACCCAGGTGCCCCTAACTTCTTTGGTTTATATATTTGATTTTCTTTTCTCCTATTCTGAAAATCTTGGTTCCTATCAACATTAACAGTTACATATTTGCTTTATTCTACCATGACTATAATAGTTTCAGAATAATAATTGCAATAATATTGCTAAAGAATATGATTACTAAAAATAGTTTAAGGTATTTTTTTGTAGTTCTTTTTCCCTACTAGGTATATATAGTCAAATTACTCTGTTTTAAAGTCATGTGGAATAATTTCTTTCAAAATACTGTTAGCTTTTGTTTTATTTTGTTTCCGTTTCTTTGGGAGTATTTTATTTTTGTTAGTTAATCATTTGAATATTTATGTGGTTGAAAGTCAAATCTACAAAACAAATTATGTTCAGAGGTCTAATTTCTCACTTTATCCCCTCTACCCTGTTCTTCCCTCCCCAATAGGTAACAATCTGTTTGAAATGTATATAAGCATTCCATATAGATATAATTTATGTGTAAGTGTGTATGTGTTTAAACAGGAGTTTACTAAATAACTTTTCTCTGCTTTCTTACTTGTTGTTATACCTTGGAGATCACTTCATAGCGTTTTCACAGCTTAGAGAACTCCACTGCAGGCACGTACCAGTATTTATGCAGCCAGATCCTTACTGCTGAACATTCAGGTTGTTTGCAGTTTTTTGCTATTCCAAATAATGCCAGTTTATACTTGGCAAAGTATGGATACAACTTTTCATATTTTGTATGTGTTATTTTGAGATAGATACTTGAAAGTGGGGTTTCTGGGTCAAAAAGAAAATGAAAACTTTCAAGATGTTGCTAATTCTCCTCTATACAGATTGTACCATTTTGCCTTCCCATTATCAAGGAATGAAAGGATCTGTTTCCCCAAAGTATCATTACAGAATACGTAGTCAATCTTTTGGATTATTTTTGCCAAATAGGTGGCAAAAGGTGAGAAACTGTATCTCAGCATTGTTTTAATTCACATTTCTCTTACTCTCAGCAAGATGGAACATCTTTTTGTAATGTTTGAGTCATCTGCGTTTCTTTTTTTTATAAAAGGACAGTTCTTTCTGGCTCCTCCCTTTCCATGATCTCCAGTCCTTTCTGGGTCCCCAGTGCTTCCTGGTTTGGTCTTCAGGCCTTTAGGTACAACACTCAGCGCTGGACTTCCTGCAGCTGCACCCATGTCAGGGGCCATGTAGTGGGAGGACAGTGAGAGAGAAAGGAAGCGATAGGTATTCTCCCCACTTCCTTGGGACCACAGCCCCTCTGATCAGAGAGGAAGGCTCCCCTCCTCAGAATGTTAGGCCTCTGCAGGCCCTGGCTGCTTTTACTGCCACGGTTGTTTTTGTTGTTGCCACCATGGGATGACCTGGGGGCTGGCGCAGGAGAGGACAGAGAAGAGAACAACTCCAGACAATTTTTCCATCTCCTTTCGCCTTAGGAGCTCCCCTTCCCTCTCCTGAGGACAGAGCTACAGGGCTTCTTCTGGACCTCTATTTTTCTGTGCCTAGTGCCCAGCTCCAGATAGCACAATGTCTCGAAACCAGGTTGGGACACCAGGAAAGAAAAAAGGAAATTCATAGCTGGCTTGGTGGTACCTCACCTTCTGGTCTTCTTCAATTCGGCTTCTGTTTAAATTAAGAAAACACCGTGCTTTCTAGCCACGTTGAGTGGGAGGGTGAGATAGGATGGAATGCACTTACTCCATCTTACCTGAAACTGGAACCCCTGCCTCAGGGATTTTGCACTTATTTCCTTCTCCGCATGACATGCTGTTCATCTAGATCTTTAGTTGACTAACACCTACTTGTATTTCAGGTTATACCACGAATGTCACCTGCTCAGAGAAGCCTTTCCTGACCACTCTCTCTCATGTAGCCTCTACCAATCCCAGACACTCTTTGCCACATTAATCTATTATATCATCTTCATAACATTTATTACAACCTGAAATTATCTTCTTTATATGTTTATTTGCTTCTTGTCTGTTTCTTTCCTTACTCTGGGAATGCTTGACCTATCTTGCTAATTTCTCACGTGCCTTTAGGACACTGACATGTAGAAAATACTCGAATAGGTGTTGAACAAAGGAATGCAAAGGAATTAAACAGCATTTGGGTAAAATGGTATTTGTTGGCTGATGGTCTGAAGGAAGTAATATCATTAGGCTAAGACCACAGACACGGGGCAGTGGCCATGTGGTGTAGGAGTGGGAATCAGGATTGTGGCCCTCGTCCTGGCTCTACTATGGACTTGCTCTGCCATTCTGGAAAAGTCACTTCATCCCTTTAGGCCTTAATTTTCTCATCTGAGAAATATTAGGATGAGATCTGTTGAACACAAAAGTCCTTCCAACTTTAGCATTTAAGGATTCTCATTTACGTCAACAGTATGCCCTTAAAGTTGCATGATCAGGGTATCTGTGTGGCTCAGTTGGTTGGGCATCTGCCTTCAGCTCAGGTTGTGATCACAGGGTCTTGGGATTGAATCCCGTATCCTGCTCCCTGCTCAGCGGGGAGTCTGCTTCCTCCTCTACCCCTCCCCCTGCTCATGATCTCTCTCTCTCTCTCTCTCTCTAATAAATACATTTTTAAAAATCTTTAAAAAAATAAAGTTACATGATCAAATAAATAAAGTTACATGATCCAAGAGGATCAGTTATACTGGAAGAGCCCATCTCTCTGCAATACAAACTCTTCCTTTGGCAGGAAAGTGAATGAGATAATTATAGGGAAAAAAGTCTCCTTAAGTTCTGACACTGTAATGACCTGCTTGCTTCTGGCAGTATATATCTCTTTTAACAATGGCTTTTTTTTCAGGTGCCTGGGTAGCTCAGTCACTGGGAGTCTGCCTTTGGCTCAGGTCATGATCCCAGGGTCCTGGGATCAAGCCCCGCATAGGGCTGCCTGCTCCCTGCTCCGCAGGAAGCCTGCTTCTCCCTCTCCTACCCCACCCCCCCCGGCTTGTGTTCCCTCTCTCACTGCATCTTTCTCTGTCAAAAAATAAATAAAATCTTTTTTTTAAAAAAAAAAAGATGGCTTTTTTCCCTACAATTTCATGTATAATACCTAGTCTTTTTTTTTATTAAAGATTTTATTTATTTATTAGAGAGAGAGAGAGAATGAGAATGAGTTGGGGGGGGGAGGGGCAGAGGGAAAGGGAGAAGCAGACTCCCTACTGAGCAGGGAGCCCAATTCGGGACTGGATCCTAGGACCCTGGGATTATGACCTGAGTGAAAGACATGACCCAACTGAAGGCAGATGCTTAACTGACTGAACCACCCAGGTGCCCTCACGTATCATATCTATTCTTAATAGAGGCCCCACTCCTCTACTACAGTGTCGTTTTGACTTTGGGATTGCTGGGTGTTTCATTATCCAGATTCCTACCCTCCCCCCACTTCCTCCCCACACAGCAGACAAAAAAAGAGGGGGTTTCCTGAAACTTTTGGCACTATCAACTTGTCTCCTCCCTAAACATTTCCCCAGCACTGACCCTCAAGTCTGGGGAATCATATTAAATCTTAGTAGAATCATGCCTCTCCCTCCTACTGTAATTAAGTGTGGACACAGAGATCGTATTATTTTTAGCTTTCAGCAGACATCACGGGCCTTTCCAATTTGGCTTAAGTATTTTGGTTTTCCTCAAGTTCCTTGGGAGAAGGGCTTTGAGAGACCTCAGGCCAGACCCAAACATGCTGAGGCCCTAGAAGTCCGTACCAGGAATGTGGTTGTATGTAAACAACATGCTTTGCTTTTTATATTTCTCTGTAGTGTTGGTTTGTGAATCATATTCAAGTTATCTGCCACAATGGAATGAATAGCTTTTTCAGAGAAGTCAGGAAAGAGGGCCTATGTTCTCCCCATCTCTAGTTTCCCTTATGTTTTCATCTGTTTACCAGGCCTTAATATTCATGCAGCTACAAAACATTTGCTATGTTCTAGATACTATCTTACCCATAGGATGAATCTACATGCAAGGAGAGATTTTATTTTCCTTCACAAATATTTTGACCTTTGACTTCTATTCAGTTCTTCCCTCACTGCATCTCTGAATCTCTGATGACCTGTGGTTTCCTTAACATAAAGCTAATAAAATTGTCATTCATAGTATTTTTAAATGACCTGTATAATTATCAGATAGTCTAGTTGCTGGGCTGTGGGGTATAATTCAATTTTGCTGTTATAAAGTTTTAAAGTAAGAACATTTATGGACTGTATGTACTGTTTGGAGAGAGTTATTTTTCATTATTTGTGTGAGCCCACATTGGAGAGTTATGCAGAAATTCAAAAATGAAGTGCATAATCATTACATTTTAAGTTCAGAGATGTTCATTACTGTGTTATGTATCATACAAAACATTGGATACGATTTTTTTGTCTGCCACTAGAGAGTTGATTACATAAAGTAGAAGAGAATTAAGTGCAGCATTACAATTGTTTTAGAATTGTAATAATATTGGGATGTGTTTATGATATATTATTAAATAAAGTAATTAGGTTATAGCAGCATGTGACCTGATTTTATTTTTTAAATTGTAATACTTATATAAAAAGTACAAAAAATATGTTGAAAATGTAAAAACTATGTTAAAATTATTTACATGTAAATAAATTGTAAGTAAATATATTTACCAATATAGTATATATACATGTATGTATGCACAAATGTGTATATAAATATGTATATATATATACACACATACACACATATATTTACTAAGCTGAAGGAAAATACTAAATTCTACATAATTATTAATAATTGGTGATGATCTCTCAATTATGGGTGATTTATAATATAGCATAGTGCTTAATCTCATGGACCCTGGAGCTGGTCTTCATGAATACAAATCCTGGATCTACCAGCCATGTGACCTTTGGCAAGTTGTATAACCTCTACATTATGTTTCAATTTCCTCTCTATAAAATGGGGATGATAAAAAACTGTACCTGTCTCATGAGATTGTTTTGAGTAATAAGATAGTTAAGATAGGAAAAGTGTTTGGAATAGTGCCTGGTACATTGTAAGCTCTATATAAGTGTCACTACAATTTTCAGTTTTATCCTTATTATTAGCAATGATTATGTAGTCTTCTATACTTAGAAAACAATTCAGTAAATGTTATTTTTAACCAAAAATGTATTGCATTATTGATGTAATCTTTCCAGAAATATTTCCCCCTTGTATCATAAGTGTGTCAAGTTAGTAGGAAATGACAATGAAAGTAATGTGCGTTAGGTTTCTAGAATAAATTATTTAAAAGCTATAAATAAATTCACCTTTTTCTGTCCACTTATTCTCAAACATAGGCAGATAATGAAGAGTTTCTCCTCCAGCAATGGTTGTCAAACTTTGGCATGCATCAGAACCACCTGGAGGTCTTGTTCAAACCCAGATTGCTGGGCCCCACCCCCAGAGTTTCTGATTCAGCAAATCTGAGATGGAGCCTGAGAATTTGCATTTCTCAGAAGTTTCCAAATGATGCTGATGCTGCTGATTCTCAGGACCACACTTTGAAAACCACTGACCTACATCACCCAATGCCATGATCAAGTGGAAAAACCTATGACTAGAGAATCAGCACTCTGGAGCTTTCAGTCACTCTAGTTGTATGATATTCCTCCTTTCCTCTTTCCCTTTCTTCCTTCCAGGAATATTCATGGAACACCTACCATAGGCGAGGCACTGTGATAGATGCTGGGGATAAAAAAACCAAAAACACAAAAAACTTTTGCTGTCAGTGAGCTTGCAGTCTAGGGAGAATCTTAGGCAAGTTACTTAATCTAATTTCTGATATCTCAACCAGGAAATGAAGAGTGGTTTTTTTTGTTTTTTTTTTTAAGATTTTATTTATTTGTTTGACAGAGACACAGCAAGAGAGAGAACACAAGCAGGGGGAGTGGGAGAGGGAGAAGCAGGCTTCCCTCTGAGCAGGGAGCCCGATGCGGGGCTTGATCCCAGGACCCTGGGATCATGACCTCAGCCGAAGGCAGATGCTTAACGACTGAGCCACCCAGGCGCCTCCAGGAAATGAAGAGTTTAAGTATTAATTCATTTTAATGGCAATTATTGAACATTTACTATGCCCCAGATTCTGTGAAAGACAAAAACAAAACAAAAAACATCTGATTATATGTTTTTAGTAAGCAAAGTGTATCCATAAATATTATTTCAATTGATCCTCATATCAACGATTTGTGCCCGATAAGATATTCCACAGATAAGCCAACCAAAATGTAGATAGGTCGCAAGTTTGTCTGAGCTGGAAAGTAGCTAAGAGAGACTTGAACTCAGTTCCTTGCTCCCCATTTCAGTCTTCCTTTTGTATACCATTTGGATGTCCAAGGTCCCTTCATGTTCTTTTAGTAAGTGATTTTGTGATAAATATTGGTTGAATTAGAAGGTGATCATTTTTAACCTATTGTTCTAAAGCTGTGGGTATTGCTTCTAGGTAAGCATTGGAAACTCACTGAACATTGTTGGTAGTGGAACTCAGCAAATGTTTATTGAGTATCTGATACACAATAGAGAATATATTAAGTGTTGGAGATTAAAAATATGTATAAAGAATGAATATATAAAATATATGTAAACATTTTATATATAATAGGATATATAATATGTTATATATAATAATAAGCATATATGATATATAACAGGATATATATGTGTGTATGTATGTGTGTGTGTATATGTATATCTATATATCTTCTATTTTTAAAGGGACTTAAAGTCTAGTAGGACAGATGAACAGGAAATATAATACTACAGTACAGTGTGGGAAGGACAGTGACAGAAGAATGCCTAGGGTGCTAGGGGACAGCAGAGTGAGGATACAAACTCAGCCTGGGGTAAGGATTGGGGAAGTTTTCTAGGGAACTTGTGTCTCAGCTGATTTTTGTGAGATGAATGATCAAAAGGGGTGAGAAGCAAGTGATCCTAGCAGAGGGACCCAGATGAACTAAGGCTCCAGTGTGTAAAACAGCAGGGTGTGTTCAAGGAGTTGTGTGTTCTTTAATGGACCTGAAATGTGATGTGTGGCTGTGCATGTCTGGAAAGGTAGACAGGAGCTTCCTGAGTCACTCTTGGACATATCCTGTATGTGGTAGGAAGACTACATATCATAGAGGTTCAAAGCTTGGGCTCTCAAGTCAGACCATGTGTCCTTTAACCCTAGTTCTTATATGTATTAGCTAGTGATCATGGGCAAGGTAATCTTCCTGAGCTTTAATTTTCACAGCTGAAAAATGGGAATAATAAGCCTACTTCTATGGTTTGTTCTGAGGATAAAATGAGTTAATGCATGTATGGCTCTTGGTGTAGTGTTTATCACAAAATAAGCTCTCCCAATAAATGGTAATATCTGACAATAATGATGCTGATGATTATTATTAGAAGGGTTCCTCATAAATAACTGCCTAGTTGTGCCTCATGTTGTAATTATATTGAAAAGTAAACATTTGGTGATGACTTCCAGGGAATTTACTGTCTTAGAGACCATGCTAGCTTGGACAAAGAAAACATGAGCGAGTTGTGTAAGCACCTTTTCATTTCTGGGCTTATCAATAAAAGTTTACTATTATTTACCCAAAGTGGGAGGATAGAGCAATTACCCTGGTTTGGCATCAGGCAACCTGTCATTAATAATTATTTAGCTTATGCTTTGTTTTATTCATTGTGGTAAACTCAGAGGCAAAGAATGAGAGGGTAAATTTTCCATTCACATCCGAGGAGGGGCAGGCAGCCTTAAATTTTGGGTTCCATGATCCAAAGGTGCATTGACTACCTTCTTCATTTTCCAGCTGAGAGGGCTGTGCTCATGTTCTGCCCTGGAGATTGGGAGGGATAGGGATCGTAAACTTCTGTATAGGGCATCTGAATTCTAGGCCGCCCCTTGTACAAAGCCCTTCAAAAATTGCAGGCCTTTGGCCAGCAGGTGATTGTGGGGATGCTGTGCTCTTGGGAAGTATCTCAGCCCCTGTGGCCTGGGGACCTAGGGAGAGGAAGAATGAAGGAATAGGCAGAGCAGCTAGCACCAACCAATGGAGGGAGCAGCTCTCAACCATGTGCATACCTTAGAGGGCTTAGTGGTGATAATAGTGACTGATGGGGACTGAACCAGAGCTCTTACCTCCGTTTGTCCCCATATTCTGATACAGACCAAGGCAGAGAGAGGAAGCCACAAAAATGACAGATACCAGTCTTCTCACTGACCTCATTGCATAGGGCAGGAAGGTGGATTTTGTGTGGTTTAGAAAAATAAAAATATATGACATTGCTGAAAAATGGAGTATTGAGTCACAGTTTCTCCTCATTAAAATAACTTTCATACAGACTTCAATTCAATGCAAGTATTGGCAAGCATCAACTCACATGCCAAAGAAAACTGGCATAAATGTAGCCTTCCCCACCCTACCGCCCCAACAAACACCTCATTGTGGGAGTTATTGATCGTCCACTTCCCTCCTTCTCCACGATCAGTCCCTGGTGCCCACAGTACCCTATGTACTGGGAACAGCATGCATCAGAGAGCTGGGTGGGTGCTTTGGAAGACTGCTGACCCTGGTTTTATTATAATATTTCCTGATGGTGGTCAGGATGTTTTAGTAGGCACTGTATCTTTTTCTCTTCACGGCTTTTCAGTTTTTAGACTGTTATCAGCCCTGCTGCTGCCCTCACACACACAGGTCTTGGCAAGAAACTGTCAGACCACCCTCTCCACTGCCCCCATCCACTTACCTCACCCCTTTCTCCTTGTAAACCTCAGAGGACTCCAAGGAAGGAGCAAGTTGCCACCCTGCTGCACTGCCCTCCACCAGTTTGACTGGTTTTTCCTGCTACAGCGGCTCAGTCTCTCTGCTTCTGAGGTCTTTGTGACCCATGGAGACCTACATGGTTAGCAGCCATAGGACAAAAAACTCAGGTTTGGCAGGCAAACAGTAAAATTGGTCTTTTCAAGTGATTCTGAGAACCTGAAGAGTGACTTTGTTGTAAAGCCTGTGATTTTCCTTTCTGCTTCCAATGAGTTGGATTTTTGAACTATACTTAGTATTCAGAACTCAAAGTACTCTTTGTCCTCATTGCTTGAGAACATATTACAAAGTGAACCCTTTCTCTCAGTAAGGGGCAAAGGGTTTTTGAAGAGCCCTGCTGCTGTCCTTCAGATGGTAATCATATTTGACATACCAACTGGCCATCATCACACCAGGTCCTTGGTACATTTCTGAGCAAGGAAGAGAGAAAAACTATTCTCCTACTCTTAAAAAAGAAAGGTGTAAAAATTACTAATTTAATTCAAGTCTTACCTGGATAGAAACTGATTACTATAGAAAATGAGGTGAGAAACTCACATCTACTGTAACACCGAGGATGTGCTAGGGACTCAGTACGTATACTCTTGTTTAATCGCCTAGCAAGCTAGCTTGGCAGGCTATCTGGCAGGCTCTCATTAATTAACATGGCACCAGCTCCAAGAGAGCCACACTGGAAGCTGCAAGGCCTGTTGAGTTGCCCACTGTTGCATATGCCATTCTGTTGGTTCAGGGAAGTGATGAAGCCAAACCAGATTCAAGAGGTGGGGACAGAGACTGCAACTTTTGGTGGGAATTGCTGCAAAAGGGTGTGCAATCTAAGGGATGGGCAGGAGTATTGAGGCCATCTTGGCTGCACTCAGCTATCACACTGGACCTGGGGTGGAGAAAAGGAGTAATGACGCCTGACTTGAACCTAACTCCAAAAATGTACTATTAAATGAAACAACATTCACAAAATATTTTGAGCCCCTTGGCAGAAAAGTACAGTGTACAGTCCAAGCAGAGGGGCAAGTATCCCTTATAAATAGAGGTAGTTTCTGTTATCGCTGTGACCTGTAAAGTCAATCAGATAGACTTAAATCAGATTTGGAGGGTATGTTTGCAATGATTAGACAAAATATAGGCAATATGTATTTGGCATACATGTGATTCACTGAGGGGCTCTGGAGAAGTCATTCACTAGTGCAGTTGACATTAAACTGAGGCCTGCAGACTGCTGGCTGGGAGAGACATGCCAAAGGATTAAGATGGTGTAGGCAGAGAAAACAAACTGGTTTCAAATATGAGCCCTACATTGAAAGTCAAAAGGTTAGATGCATGGCAGGTGTTGGTTTGCAACTGAGCTGTTTCTCACATAAGCAACTCTGAGAAGCATGCTTCTGGGTAAGCAACAGCCATGATTTATTTATCTAAGGATGGTTAATGATTCTGTAAGCCACACCCCGTAGACAGGCTAGTTATTAGGGTCTGTTGTTATTTCCCTATCTCTCAAAGCTTTCTGTTACTGACAGTTAGTGCGATAAGCAGGGCTTCACATCTCAATGAGGTTTACTTCTTAGAACGGCCTTGGTGTGCCTGTGTTCTGGAGATTAATTCAGAAAGAAGCCAAGGAATCACTGTACCTGGTAGGGGAGTGATGGAAAATTCTCTGAACTTGGAATATTGTACCTAGGGGAAGAAGGGCACTAACGTCAGATTGGGATGTAGACGACCTGGCTTTAATTTTAGCTCTGCCACTCACCAGCTATGTAACTTTAGATGCTTCTCTTTTTTTAACCCCCACAACAGGTTAGTATCTATAGTTATCTCTTGAATCTAACCACTACGCAGTACATCTTTCCTGCCATGATCTAGTCCTTCCTCAACTATCTTTTGGACTAAAGCAACCCTTTTTTAGAGTTTGTATCTGAACGTGTCTATTGTCTCTCTAAGCACCTGAGTTTGGAAAACAAGTCTTTTTATGTTCTTTGCAGGTTTATTTCTTGCGACTGTTCTCCCTCTGTGGTGGATTGATTTTAAGAAATGGCCTAAATTCTTTCTCCCTGTATCTTTATGCTTTGCAAAAGGACTGTGTAGCTTCTCCCATCAAGAGGTAGAGTCTGATTCCTCACCTCTTGATTCTCTTTGGCTTACCGAGTGCACTGAAGTGGCGCTGAGTCAATTCTGAGCCTGGCCATCAGAGGCTTAGAGTGCTTCTGCCCTTTCTTGTGGAACCTTGCCATTGCCATGTGGACAAGGCCAGGCTAGCCTGCTGGGAGATGAGAGACTACTTGGAGGAGAGCCCAGCTGTGACAGCCAGGGCTCCTGGAAACCAGGCTACAGCTAGCTAATGCCCAGACATTAGCTGAATAAGCCTAGCTGAGACTAGAAGAACTGCTCAGCTGACCCGTAGACTCATGAGCAATAATAATGCTGTTATTATTGTAAGTCACTGAGTTTTGGGGTGGTTTGTTACACAGCAATGATTAATGGATACACTCTTAATTCCTTCTCTCTGCGCTGTGGACTCCAGTAAGGATAAATTTCTTTCAGGCAGGATAAATGCCATCTTCATTTTTACCTTTTGGTCTTTTGCACAGGCTGGTTCTTATCCTTCAGCTTCGCCCTTTGCTTGCCTAAAGTCTGTTCCTTTTTCGTGACTAGCATAGATGGCTCTTCCTCCAGCAGGATTCCCCTAAACCTCATCAAGAGTAGGTTAGTTGTCACTGCCCTGTTCTCCCATAGCATCCTGCCCTTACCTTCTTCATGGCACTTGTCATACTGTATTATAATTACCCATCTTCTCATCTGACTTCCCACTCGCCTCTAAGTTCCTGAAGGCAGGCCTGCGTCTTGTTTGAAGGAATATTGTCTATGCTTAGCATAATATCTAGTATATAGTAGGGACAAAACATAATTTTGTCAATGAATAAATGAAGTCATTCTGCTTTCCTGTGTTTTAGTTTCCTTGTTTATAAAATGTGAGGGTGGAAAGAATCAGGGATGAAAATAGGTTTTGTTTTGTATGTCAACTCTGATCCCTTGGTCTTGAACATCTGCAGTTCTAAACGGAGAAAGATTGTGTAGCTGTGACTGGAGTTATAGGAAAGAAAGTCATGATTAATTAGCCTCGTCTGCCATGGTCAGGAAATAGGAAGTGACAGCAAACCTGCCAAAGATGTGCCCATCTAGGGAAAGATGATTTGTTTCTCTGATTCAGCTGCTGCAACTTTGAATCTTGCTCAGCCCAGTCATATCTGCATTATATATTGTGTTAACGAAATGTTAAACTGACTAGATGCTAAAATTAGTGTCCACTTGCTATGGTAGAGACTAAGTACTCACCAGTCCATGTTATGTTCTGCCTGGGCACATACTAGACTGTTTCTCCAGCCCCTTGCATTAAGTCTGGGGCGTATGACTGGTTCCCACAAATGTGATATAAGCTGAAATGATGTAAGTTGCCTCTGGGTTGAGCTGGGTAAGGACAAGGAAGCCTTCTTTGTGCTCTCTCCTTCTCCCATCTTGACCCACTCCAAAGAGAGAATCCACTGGAAGGATCTGGGGATCCTCTGCATCCCACATTGGACTGTGATGGGAATGAGAAATAAAACTTTATCTATCAAATCGCTGAGATTTTGTGGGGAGAGTAGTTATCCTAATACATCTGCCTGTTTTTTTTTTCTCTGTAAATTTTTATTTTTTTATTTTTAGGTGTGTAGGCATGAAAGAATTAGATGCCAAATGTTAATGGCATCTATGCAAGTTAATAAAAATTACATTTGATACTTCAGGGGCTCCAGGTAACCCAAAGTAACAACTTTATAAATTGAGATACTTTAGAACTCTGTGCTGTTCTGGTCTGCATTTATTATTGCTCTTTCTACCCTTAGATCCTTTTCTCATATCAAGTGACCCACCACAGGGACATGATAAAAGCCCACATGGAGCACCCTTCCCCTCCTTCCCCCGCTGCTCCCCTTTTTTTTTGATATCCTGCAGGTGAAAATGTTTATTGCTCTTAAAGCTCAAAAAGGTAATGATCTCTCCCCTCAAACTTCCTGCCTTCCACAATGTGATTGCAAAAGTTTCCACACTCATGACAGAAACAGAAAATGTAGATTTAAGATATTCATGTCTTTCTGTCTGCAGCAACATGGGGCCGTAAATATGCATACCCAGCCAGACAGCGTTGCCTTCTGGTTCAGGGAGACAGGACGCAGCTACAAAAAGCCAAGTGGGAGAAGGTGACCTTTCCTCTATCTCTGCCCTACAGTCTTGGGCATCTTACCCTCTAAGTTCCTGGATATGAAAGCCTTATTTTTCCCCTGGTAATTATGGTCCCCAGAGCCGCCTGCTTTTCTTGCAGTAAAATGTTTTCTCCCTAAGATTCTGTCAAAACTTCCTCATCCTGTGGGCCAGGTCTCACCCTGGCTCTCTTTTCAGCACATTAGTCTGCTCAATTCTTGTGAAACAAGGTGTTACTGAGTACCTAGTTAGGGAAGTGGCTTTCTCCTCATGTGATAAATGAACATCTCTGCAGTAGTCCATGGCTTGGCATTGCCAAAACTGGAGGTTTCACACTGGACATTTTGGGCCAGTGAGGACAAAAAGAAGGCTCTGCAGCGGACCAGTTCGGGGAGGCTCTCGGGCAAGCATGGCCTCCTGGTACTCCTCAGGTCACCCCTTGAAGGTAGCGGTTTGATTTGCCAGTGCACAAGCCGCACCGGGGGGTATGCTGTGATAGGGGAGACCAGAGCGTCGGAGACAGTGGGAGCTTTGATGTCATGGACAGCAGGATTTTAATGTGTGCCAGCGTGTGTGTGAGAGGGCCGTCTGCATAAAGGTCAGTGCGTGGTGGAGATTTCTGGTAAAAACAGGGCAGGAGGAGGGCGCTGGGATGGGTTGGGGCTGGAGAGAGGTTTTAGAATGCAACAGGCAAACAAAAAAATGGAACTTGGAGTTTTTTTTCTCCCCCTTCATGATTCATTCTTTCTTTCTGTTTTTCTTTTCTTTCATTTCTGTGGGTGTTATAGAGTGGGCCTGAAGGCTTGAATTTGCCCATGCCTTTGATCGACTGGGGAAGCCCAAACTACCACCACCACTTCTGCCACGACCAGCAGATAAGGTCGTATTTATTGAGTCCTTACCAAGTGCCGGTGGTTCATTTTTTGCTTCCTACAGCTCTTTGCAATCTCAGTATCGTTATCCTACATTTATAGATGAGAAAAATGTAGTTAAAAAATAACTGGTGTAAGATTACAAAGCTAGTAAAATGCGAAGCACTGTTCGTAAGCACGACACCTCATGTTACAAGCACCCATGAGAGGTGAAGGGGGGAGAAACCTTTGTAGGACCAGGCCTCCTGTTATCAGCCCTACCTTTTTCATGAAAGGTTAGTGGAAAGCCAAAAGGCTGAGGAGGCCAATGCTAAGATGTTCAGTCGGGAGTCAGTCTTGCCAGCAAGGACTGCACCAGCATCTTTGGCTGGCCACATTCTCCCTGGGCACAACTTTGCAGCCAGTGTCCTTTGGCCGATTTGAGAAGGCGGGCTGCCAGCTTGCATAAGGTGAAGGCTCATCAGTGCCAGAGGCAGAGAAACATCAAAGTGAAAGCCCTAGAGAATCTGGGGTTGTCATATACCTTGTCAGTCAGTCAGGGTTGCCCAGTGGAAGATTCCCCAGCCATTAAGTGGCCCTGGAGGAAACTGACATGTTGCCCTTGAGAGGCCAAGGTGATAACAAAAAGACATGCAGGCATAACTGTACATTTGTGAGCAGAAAATCCATCGTGACAACAGGCTGCATATGAGTCACCAAATGGATGCGGCCACCTGGCTGGATCTCGACTGCCACAGCACGTCTGGAGAAGTCAGCCGTGGCTCCAGCCCTGGCTGCCAGGGTGAGGGAAGTGGTTCAGTAATCAGATCTTTCAAAATCAATTTAGCTCATGCTCCAAAGTCCTGGCTGTAATTGACAACAACTTCCTCCCTGGTTTCGTTAACTATCAGATAAAAATGTTGAACTGTTTTAAACCTTTTTGTGGCCAGGACTCACCTTCAAGTGGCACTTTAAGAGACATCTGCAAAGAAATTTGACTTAATTTCAGGCCTTTCCTTTCCTCGACTGTGAATAATTAGCTAAGCAATCCCAGTACCCAGAGTTTATGTAGTGATCGAAGTGGGAAATATTAAAGAAGCCTGTGTCTAGTGGTGGTGGAGTAAAAAGATTTCTATCCACCTTCTGTGTTCTATGAAATGGGGATAACAGTAATGAACTCTGCTGGGTGGATGCGGGCCAATTAGTCCAAGTTCGTGAAGCTCAGAGTCTTATTACAGCTTTACTGCTCCTGGAGAGTAACCAGGACCTTCCTGTGACTTTGCATGTGAAACTAATTGCCCTGGAAATGTCGGGAATTTGATCTTCCATCAAATCCTCCAGCCCTTCAGATCCCTTGACATTCTTTGGCTATTTGCATCTCAAGGTTAAGGGAAGCTATTGCTTTCTGGATGCTAATCAGTTGTGAAAACTTTTGATCTCCTCTTGAAAACTAAAGCCCTTTGCAATTGCCCTATTCTGAACATGGTGAGAGCTGAGGAGAGGTGCAGATAGGCTGGCTTTATTTCGATGAGCAATGTGTTCAGCAGTTTTGAGTTTTAATTCTATTTTTCCTTGGGCTCTCTGGGATCCTGGAAAATCACTTATTGTTTCTGAGTACTTTTTCCCCCAAATGTGATCTGAATTTTGTCATATCTCCCTGGGGAGAAATTACCATTATGAAACTCTAGGTTATCATAGCTTGTAGATTTAAAAGAAAGAAACTTTGCAAATAGTTTTTCTGCGGGGAAAATAATATATACTTACACATACACATATGTACTGTTTTCCTACTGTGCTATTTTAGCCATACTAGGTACTTCTTAGAGATAAAAATTATCCAAGACTTCTCAACAGTAGTGCTATTGACGTTTTGGACCACATCATTCTTTGCAGTGGGGGATCCCATCGTGGGTTGTCCTGGGTATTACAGAATGTTTATAGAATGTTTAGCAGCATCCTTGGCCTCTACCCTACTAGATGCCAGTAGCACCCTGTTAAATTGATTAAACAAGGAGGCCATTAGACTGAAGTGGTACTAAAACCTTAGCAGACTTAAGTAAAGCCTAAACCTATAAATGCCTCAAGGGGAAGAAATCAAAACCTAAGGACAACCAATCACAAACATCCAACTAGGTTTTCCCAAATAAGGCAACGGCTCAAGCTATAGCCAATCAATCCTTGCACTGCCTCCACGTATTCTCTATAAAAGTCTTGTTGGAGGAATGCTTCTAGCTACTTATGATTTGGTGCTGCCGATTTGAGTAGATTTTTGCTCAAATAAACTCTTAAAAATTTTAATATATCTCAGTTTATCTTTTAACAACCCCCAAGTCATGACAATCAAAAATGCCTCTAGACATTGTTACATGTCCCCTGGGATAGGATTGCTAGATTTAGCAAATAAAAATACAGGATGCTCAGTTAAATTTGAATTTCAGAGAAACAATGAGTAAATTTTAGAATGTGTAAATTTAACTGGGTGTACTATATTTAATCTGGCACCTACCTGGGGGACAGAGTTTCCCTCAAGTCAAGAACCAGTGTTCTAGATAAGATTTGCATTTATCGGCAAACTCACATTATCCTCATCTTTCTCTTATTCCTGTCCCACTTTTCTTTCTTCCCCACCTTTCTCTCTAATTCTGGCCTGCATGATAGAGGATAAAATAAATTACATTGTGGGCCTCACCACAAATTGTTGCTAGCCTTGGGCATGAGAGCAAATAGAAACAAATTGCTACTGGGATGCATGGGTAGCTCAGTTGGTTAAGCGTCTGCCTTTGGCTCAGGTCATGATCCCAGGGTCCTGGGATGGAGTTCCACATCGCATTGGGCTCCTTGCTCAGTGGGGAGCCTGCTTCTCCCTCTGCTTGCTGCTCCCCCTGCTTGTGCTCTCACACTCTCTCTCTGACAGATAAATAAAATCTTAGAAAAAAAGAAACAAATTGCTACTCTATGTGTAATACTATGATAAAATAAGTCAGTCACAAAAAAAGAAAGAAAGAAAGAAAGAAAGAAGACAAGAAACAGCTTAGGGAAATTAAAATCATGCTTCTCCAAGCAGAATCCTTGCATGACTGGCACAGGACCCAGTCAGATAGGCCTTTGAGGAGAAGAAACTCCATATGCTACCAAGATCTCCATGGACCTTTTGAAAGTCAAGTCCAGAAGTGAATATGAGTTTTTCTTTTTTGCCATTTAATCACCAGATACTTTTTGAGCAACGACAGCATCGACTAGGTGCTATATGGCCTACATATAAGGAAAAGGCACAGTTCGTGCTTGGTGGAGAAGAAGTTTGTCCTTCCATAGAGAGATACTTGCTAATAACAGGTGGTATATTTGCCTAATTAAGATGCAGATGATACTCAAAAGGAGAAACTGGTAACCATGGGCAGTGTGGAAGTTAGGGAAGCCTTTATAGAGCAGGTAAGAAGGAAGGATGGGTAAAGTTAGGGGTTGATGGGGTGGGGGGAGGATGAGGAACAAAGCTGGCTGGAGACATATGACTGCACCCTGAGGATCAATGATTTGGTGCTCAGAGCAGACCAAAAATATAGTGATCCCTTAGATTGATAGTCAGATATTTGCTCAATATTAGTGTAGAGGAGCATGCCTGGGGGAAGTACCGAGAAGGCAGCTAGCTTTTGTCAGTCTTTATTCTTTTCTTTATCGTCCCCAAGGATTTGTTGTTGCTTCACTCTGCAAAATAAAAGTTAATCAGACCAGCGGCTTAGAGACCATCTAAGTATCCAAGTGTCTAAGTACCAAGTATCTGTTGGTACTGAGACTGCTCCTTGAGGGGACCCTTGCCCCCCACTCCCACCACAAACAACTTATTTGATACTTCATCCAATTCCATAGAAAGTCTTAACTGAGACAAATTCTCCACTTTCTTACATTTGCAACTGTTTTTCAGTGCCCCTTAATAGATTGTTGATTGCCCAAGTAGTCCCCCTCTTAATCCAGCTCTGAGCCTATCAGGACATTATTGACACAGATGTGATCAAACCATTTATATGTATTATTTATGTAAAAAGGTCTTCACCAGATGCTCCATGGTGGTGGCAGAAGAGGCAGGACGCAATGGTGCTTTGGAAGGAGCGTTCGGCTGGGAGGCAGAAAGCTAGTTTTGAGTTCTGGCTTTGCAACTAACTTGTTGAATGTTTTTGTGGATGTCACATCCCCATCCTGGGTCTTTTTTTCTTTTTCTAAAAATAGAAGGTTGGACTGGAACCAGAGTGGCAAAACAAGTTTTATCATAAACACCAGTTCTGATTGATTGGTAGAAGCCTTCTGGAATGCTCCATAGAGAAAGTCTTTTAAATTTTATTTTATTTTAAAGATTTTATTTTATTTTTTAAAAATGTTATTTATTTATTTGAGAGAGAGAGAGAGTGAGAGAGAGCATGAGAGGAGAGAGGGTCAGAGGGAGAAGCAGACTCCCCGCTGAGCAGGGAGCCCAATGCGGGACTCGATCCAGGGACTCCGGGATCATGACCTGAGCCGAAGGCAGTCGGTTAACCAAATGAGCCACCTAGGCTCCCTAAAGATTTTATTTTTAAGTAATTTCTATACCCAACATGGGGCTCGAACTCTCAACCCCAAGATCGAGAGTCACATGTTCTACCGACTGAGCCAGCCAGGTGCTCCTAGAGAACACTTTTGGTACCACATCTGGGCTCTGGAAGAAAAGAGTGGTCAATTAGCAATGTCTACCGTGCGTGCAAAAAGGGGATGGTGGTGATGATAGTCGGGTGCCTCAGTTTTAGTATTCCATGGTTGAATGGGCTCTGAGAAATTCCAAGCAGAGTTCTGAGACAGCGTGAATATTGGTTAAACATTCAGAGAGAGTTTCTGTATTCAGAATTAGAATTCTGCGGATTTCCCCAAAACTGTAGTTAGGTCATTCAGAGCAGAATGGCTATATAGTTGACCCTTGAATAACATTGTTTGAATAGGGTTTGAACTGTGTGGATTCACTTATATACAGTTTTTTTTTTTTATATAAATACAATATGGTGCTGTAAATGTATTTTCCTTATCATTTTCTTTTTTTTTTTAAAGATTTTATTTATTTATTTGAGAGAGAGAGAATGAGAGAGAGCAAGCACATGAGAGGAGGGAGGGTCAGAGGGAGAAGCAGACTCCCTGCTGAGCAGGGAGCCTGATGCGGGACTCGATCCAGAGACTCCAGGATCATGACCTGAGCCGAAGGCAGTCGCCCAACCAACTGAGCCACCCAGGCGCCCCCTTATCATTTTCTTAATAACATTTTCTTTTCTCTAGCTTACTTTGCCATAAGGGTACAGTATATAATATATATAATACATATACAAAATACATGTTAATCAACTGTTTATGTTATTGGTAAGGATTTAGGTCAACAGTACGCTATTAGTAGTTAAGTGTTTGGGGAGTCCAAATTTATATGTGGATTTTTGACTGCATGGGGGAGTTGCTTTCCCTAACCCTGTGTTTTTCAAGGGTCAAGTGTAATTCTTTTTAGGACAGCTTTGATTCTGACCTACCACCAATAGAACCTATACATCTGTGGTTTTTTCTAGGAGTGGGGACTCCTTATACTGATAGAGCCACAGTTAAATGAAATGACTTAGTCCTTTAGCACATATTGAGTTTTTTTTTAATTATAAAATAAATTGACGTGACCCTAACCAAAACAATATAAAGCAAAAGCCAAACCCTATAAGCTAAATTATAAAGTAAACCACAGGCTGAATGAAAATACTTGCAAATATTTACCTAAAATGTACTTAAAAGATAGAGAACAGCAAGAAAACAGGAAAATGACAATTCTATTAAAAAAAAAAAACAACAGAGAATATAAACAGGCAACTCAAAGAAGAAGTATAAGCCTACTAGACATATGAATATGAAAGATTCAATCATTTTTAATAATCTAAGCAATGCAAAATGAAGCAGGATGCTATTTTCCTCTACCATATTGCTAAGTAATATCCCAGTGTTGACAAGGAAACAAGGCAGAAGAGGGTGTAAATTGGCATAATCATTTTGGAGGGCAATTTGAACTTATCTATAAATACTTTAAGTGCACATAACCTTTCTTTTTTTTTTTTTTTAAAGATTTTATTTATTTATTTGAGAGAGAGAGAAAGCACATGAGAGGGGGGGGGGTCAGAGGGAGAAGCAGACTCCCTGACAAGCAGGGAGCCTGATGCGGGACTCGATCCAGGGACTCCAAGATCATGACCTGAGCTGAAGGCAGTCGCTTAACCAACTGAGCCACCCAGGCGCCCCATGTATCCTTTCACCTAGCAATTTTACATCTAGGAATTTATCTTACAAAAAATACTGATACAAAGATATATATACTCAAGGGCATTCATTGTAGCAATTTTATTTTATTTTTTTAAAGTTAGTTTATGTATCCATGTATGTTTGTATGTATGTATGTATGTACGTAAGTAAGTAAGTAATCTCTACACCCAGTGTGAGGCTGGAACTCACGACCCTGAGATCAACAGCTGCATGCTCTTCTTACTGAGCCAGCCAGGTGCCCTCATAGCAATTTTAAACAGCAAAAACATAGAATCAACTTAAATACATACAATTAATAAAGGGATCAAGAAATAAAGCATGATATACTATATTATATGTGTTAGATTATGCTGGGTCAGCTTGGTTCAGCTGGGAACTGTTTCCCAGAGTTCCCTTCTCTATATGAGTCTGTTAAAATTGGCCAAAAGAGGAGCTTTTGTGAGATTGGGAAAGTTGAAGTGAAAAGTGGCCATTACTCACTACCACCATCAAATCCCACTCCCAAATTAGCACATACACACACACAACAATTTTTTTCAGTTTATTCGTGGAAAAAAGCCTGGAAAGCCCATCACCAAATTGTTAGTTGTGGTTAATTTGGATTTGGGATTTGATAGTGGTAGTGAGTGTAGTGAGTAGATTTTCCCTTTTAAGCTTCTTTGTTGTTTAAATTTGTTAAAAGGAGCAAATATAAAGGTATGTTTGAGAAAAAATAAAAACACTTAAAAATAAATACTACAGTTTTGGAAAATACAAATAGAGCAAAGGAAATTTATATAAAATATATGACATCTATACTTCAATGATCAAATATAATTTCTTAAACATTTTAGTATATTTAAATTTCTAGTCTTTTCTCATGCTTAAAAAAACTGCTTTGTTCAATATAAATGACATAAAAATAAACTGCACATATGTAAAGTGTTCAATTTGATGAGTTTACACATGTCTGTAACTTGTGAACCATCACCAAAATCAATGTAGTGAACACATTCATACCTCTCAAAAGTTTCTTTATGTTCCATTATAATCCCTTCTCTCCCATACCATATTCCCCAGCAGCCACTGATCTGTTTTCTTTTACTATAGAATATTTTTGCATTTTCTGGAATTACATATAAATGGAACCGAACATGTATACAGTCTTTTATGTCTAATTTCTTTATTCAGTGTAATTATTTTGAGGTTCATCCATGTTGTGTGTATTAACAGTTTGTTCATTTCTATAGTTGAGTAGTATTCCATTTATGGATTTCTGATTTGTTTATCCAAGGACCTACTGATGGACGTTTGAGTTGTTTCCAGTTTGGGGCTGTTGCAAATAAACTGCTATGAACATTCACATACAAGTCTTTGTATGCATATATCTTTTTTTTCCTTTGGGTATATACCTAGGAGAGGGATGCCTGAATGGTATGGTAGGCAGATATTTGAGTTTTAAGAAATTGCCAAATTGTTCGAAGTGGTTGTACCATTATGCATTTCCACTAGCAGTGTATGGAAGTTTCAGTTATGTGTTTATCAACACTTGATATAGACATCTTTTTATTTAACCATTTTAAGGATTATAATGATATCTCATTGTGGTTTAATTTGCATTTCCCTAATTACTTTTTGTGTGCTTATTTGCCATCTGTATTTTTTTTTTTTTGTCAAGTGATGGTTCAGATATTTTGTCTAGGTTATAATTGGTTTTCTTATTAATAATACTGAGCTGTGGAGTGCCTGGGTGGCACAGTCGGTTAAGTGTCAACTCTCGGTTTTGGCTCAGGTCATGATCTTAGAGTGGTGAGATTGAGCCCCACGTCGGGCTCTGCATTTAGGACGGAGTTTGCTTGAGATTCTCTCTCCCTCTTCCTCTGCCCTTCCTGCTTGTGCTCTCTCTCTCTCTCTCTCTAAAATAAAGAAATAAATCTTTAAAAAAATAATTACTGAGTTGTAAATGTTCTTAATATATGTGTATAGTCTTTCATCAGGTATCTATTTTGCTCATATTTTCTCCTAGTCTTGGGCTTGCTTGGTTTTTAGTTTTCTTTTTTTTTAAAGATTTTATTTATTTATTTGACAGAGACAGTGAGAGAGGGAACACAAGCAGGGGGAATGGGAGGGGGAGGAGGAGCAGGCTTCCCGCCGAGCAGGGAGCCTGATGTGGGGCTCCATCCCAGGACTCTGGGACCATGACTTGAGCCAAAGCAGATGCTTAACGACTGAGCCACCCAGGTGCTCCAGTTTTTAATTTTCTTAATAGTGGTTTTTGTAGAGCAAAAATTTTTAATTTTGATGAAGTCCAACTTATTGAATTAATGTGTCTGATTTAAGAATGTTTGCCTCCTCCAAAGTTTTATTGTTTTGGTTCTTACATTTAGCCCTATGATGCATTTTGAGTTGTTTTTGTGTTTGTAGTATAAAGTAAGGGTGAGGTTTATTTTGGTGCACCATTTGTTGAAAAGATTATCCTCTCTCGTTTAACTGCCTTGACATCTTTGTTATCGGCCCTCTATTTTGTTCCACTGATCTACAAATATGTCTTTTCACCAATATCAAATTTTTTGGTTTATGATAACTTTATAATAACTCCTGAAATCAGGCAGTGTGAGTTCTCTTACTTTGTTCCTTAAAAAAAATTATTTGGCCTGTTCTTTGCGTTTTTGTACAAATTTTAAAGTCAGCTTGTCAATTTCTATAATTGAATAGAAATTTAGATTATAATTTCTTTTACCGGATTTTAGATTGGGATAATATTGAATCTATAGATTAACTTGGGGGTAGTTGATATCTTAATATCGACAGTGCATTTCATTTTGATTTTTTACATAACTGAATAAAATATATTTATAACTTAGTCTATGACTTTTTCAAGTGATGAAATCAGGAATTGCTCAAGAGAGCAAAGTTAACTAGCCCACAGAGACTGAACCCATGGCTTTGTCCTGAGCGATAATGGAATGTTAGCAGCTGTTCCTTAGCTTGATTCAAATAAAATGTATTTGGTCAAATTAAATCCACATTTTTATGTAGTACAAAAATAAAATATTGATGTTTGTTGACTATGATTAGTAGAATAAATCTAAAAATTGCCTGACCATTTGGGATGGCAAATATGTGGGATAATCCTGTCACTCCTCATCATGGCCGAAGTCATTCATCAATCATGACGTTCTTTCTCCAAGAATGTGTATACAGATGCTATTTATTTATTATTTATTAGCAGTGGTCCTATTTATTTAATACTATTTATTAGCAGTGGTCCTCAGTGGACTCAGTTTATCTTTTCTGCAATAGAGGGAATTTCTCCAGCAGTGATCAAGGGGTTGAGTTGACTAGCAAGGATTTTTCTTATGCTAAAGTCTGTCCATTTCTCATTCCTTATACCTGAATCTGCTAGGCCAAGGATTTTCCATTTGTTTTGTAGCTCAAATTCCAGGACCACTTTTGAATTTGTTGTACTAGAAAAGTTTATTTGCTTAAAAATTTTCCCTGTTGACTCTAGCCCATCCCTGAATGGGGGTTAAAGTGGAATCAGTGTAATAGGGGCTTTAAGTAGTGTATCATGATTTAATTGCAAGGATTTTAACATTCTTGTAAGATCCCCTATTCCTAATTCCTACCTTGAAGCCTAAGACCTTTGCTGATCCTATGGTACAGCTGAGACTGTGTCCATTGTACTTACAGCCCTGATTTCTAGTCCACTCTACCCCTCTCCCAATCTGTATGTCACCTGGTGAGAGGCCAGTTCTCTTGCTACTAGTTTGCTATTTTAGCCATTTCAGACCACAGGACTGACCCAGTGCATTAAGGATACTCCTCCTTAATACTGAACCATAGAAAACTTATTTATTTTTTGGTTGTCATGACATTTGAAGAGGTAGAGGACAGGGTTCGAGACCTGGTAGGGAGCAGATGCTTCTATTGTTGATTATAAACCTAACTGGAGCTAAAAATTATTGGGTCTCTTTGGTTTCTCCCTTGTGACCTCTCTGAGGGAATAGATGCCAGGAATTCAGGCTAGTTTGGTAAGACAGGGTACCGGATGGATTCCATTTGTGGGTTGCTGAATTGAGAAGAGGTGATGATGGGATGTTTTGGTAGAACAGAGATGCAGATTTGGAGTTTAGGAGAAAGGTTTGCATTGGAGATTATTGATTTAGAAGGCATTTGCATATAGGTGACTACTTAAGAGGCAATCGTAGATTGAAGTCACCATTTCAGGTGGGAATGTACACAGAAAGAAGCCTACAGCTGGACCTTGGGATACTCACATTTGAGAGACTGAGGAAAACTGGGGACCAGTGAGTGGAAAAAGTTGAAAACAAATGATGGGGAGAAAAACAGCATTGTTGTATTAGGCCTCTTCCCAATTTCTGCTTGTCCAGAACTTTGCACCCTCAGCTCTTATAATAGTGATTGGCATGTAGTCAGTGCTTAACAAACTTTTGTTAAATGACTGACTGAATGGAATCCAAAAAGAGATTTTCTAGGAGGAAACCAGGGTCAACAGTCTCCAGTGTGGAAACAAGGCTGGAATGAATGAGGAAAGGTTTCTTCAAGAAAAGGGTTTTGGATCTGGGGGATTAGGAAATCACTAGTGAATTTACAATATGCAGATTATAAACACTTACCACATTATGCTTAGATTATTAAAACATGTAAAATGCAGATATAAGACTTGATTCCTTGGATGAATGTGATGATTCAGAGATATAACTTGTAAATGGTGTTAAGTACTTAGTCCAGCCTCTGGTTCATTCATTAAAATAATAGTTAATGAGTGTTTACTATGGGCTGGGTGTGGTTACAATATCTGCAGATAGAACAGTGAATAAAATAGGTAAGGTTTGTGCATTCATGGACTTTATAGTCAACCTGGGATATTGACAGGTAATAACAAAGACATCTGAGAGTGACAGATGGTGTGCAGAAATCAAAGGATGATTGTCTGATAGCGTGATGGGAAGGCTACGTTAGGTAGATTGGACTGATAAGGCCTCTCTGAGGAAGTCATAGAAGCTAAGAGCTGAATGAAAAAAAGAGCCAATATTAACTATTACTATTCTTCCCTTCTTCCTCTTTTTATTTCTGGTTCTTCCTCTTTCCTCTTCAACTGTCCCTCTGCCTTATACACCGGCTCATTTCATCATATGACTTTTCGGTTCAAAACCCTTCCATGCCTCCATGAGTGACTTTGCAAGTTGTTATATGGACTCAGCCCGCAGAGGAAAGTGCTGCTCTGGTCTTACCAGCTGGCTGTCAGCTGTAGAAAAGGCATCCTTGCCCCAGGCAAAGGCATTTACACCTTCCAGGGAAACGTATGATTAGAGACAGCTGAGGGGCAGAGGTGGTACAGATGCAGACACAGAGGAGGGGTTGGACAGAAAGCTAACGGGGACTTAATCTATTAGAAGAGGAAAGGCCTTTGAAAAGTGAATTAATGATATTCATAGCTGCATCAGGTAAGTAGCTGGCCAGAGTTCACTGATAATGAGGCCAGGGTTGAATTCCCATATGGACCAGAGAGCTTCATGTGGAGAAACTATGCTGTGTACTCCCTGGCTGTGAGACTTAGGCAAACACATACCTCTCTCAACCTCCGTTTCCGTCTGAAATGGGGACATGTACCCCACCTGCCTGCCCATATCATAAGGAACAAATGAAAATGGATAGTAATGTGCTTTTTTAAATTATAATTTTTAAATATGATCTTTTACTGTACAGTAATCTTATTACTGATTACATTATTAATTTCATGGTCTAGGCACCTTCCTTCCCTACTTGTTCTGCAGTGTATATCAGCTGGCTATCTCTCCAGTGGATATTCAGCCACACTGTGAATGTTCCTTATAAATCAATCAGTAGCCCTTCAATAGGCCCATTAGACTGACCCTGAGTTAGGAAGATTATTTTCATAAAATGAATATAACCTACATTCTCAAGTGCTGGTGCTTGGGCTTATTCTACTCATTCCTGGCTAAATCTTTGTCTTACTTATTTTAATGTTTGTTATACTTGATTGCAGTGCTTCTAACCACTAATCACTAGTGTGGATTTCTGTCTCCTCCTCATGAGTGAGTCCTAGGCTGAGTCCCCTCTGACCTTTGTCCTTTTGCCTGATCTCTAGAGAACTAGAAATCAGGTCATTTGGTGTTCACTACCCAGTGATGACAACTAGAGGTCACGTGTGCCTCCCCCCCAAACTCCTGCTTATCTTGGACACTGCTAATGGATTATTGCACTACCTCCTATTGATGTGGTTTAACAGCTCTGACTAATATGGGTAATCACTGGCTACATGTGGCTATAGAGCAAAACAATGAATCATGGAACACTACATCAAACACTAATGATGTAATGTATGGTGATTAACATAACAATAAAAATTAAAAAAAATTGAATGTTGTACAAGTAAAATACATGCAAGATCATGAAGACCTCACAAAAGAAAAAAAATGTAAAATAGCTCAGTAATTTTTACATCTATTACAAGTTGAAATGGATAATATTTTGCATATATTGGGTTCAATAAAATATCCTTTAAACTTAATTTTACCTGTTTCTTTTAACTTTTTTTTAAAGATTTTATTTATTTATTTTAGAGAGAGAGAGTGAGAGAGAGAACACAGGTGGGGAGAGAGTCAGAGGGAGAAGCAGACTCCCCACTGAGCAGGGAGCCCGATGTGGGGCTCGATCCCAGGACCCCGGGATCATGACCTGAGCCGAAGGCAGAGACAACCAACTGAGCCACCCAGGCGCCCCTCTTTTAACTTTTTTTTTAAGTGGCTACTAGAAAATGTAAAATTAAAATGTGGCTCACATTTGTGGCTCATGTTCTATTTCTGCTGTATTTCTGCCTTCAAATCATAAGACAGTTCTCTAAGCATTTGATGAACAATCAACCAGAAATAAAAGGAGTTATATTTTATGGGAGCAGGAGAGAGGTTGACATATTTCGAGTTTACATCTCAGAAGGAAGAAAAAAAGAACCTTGAATTTATCTAATTTAGTGGCTCCCCAAAATGTCTCTGTATTAGAAAGTCCTGGGCTTAAATTGGCAAGTTACAGATTTCCAGGTTACACCCCTGGAGATTCTGGGAGATTAATAGGTCTAGGATGGGGCCCTGGATTGTGTGTTTTCTCCTCCTCCTTCTTCTTTTTTTTGGTTTAGTTCTTATTTTATATGATGAACTTAACTCTGCAATCCCGCTAGAGTTGGAGGGGATAAGCAAAATATGAAACCCACAGAACTGCAATGAGAACACAAAGATTATAGGATATTTTGAGCAGGTGAGGGTGAAGAAGTGCTCATCTAAGCTACAGAAGGAATGGTCTGATGGTTAAAACACAAATCAGATTTATTAGATTTGTTCATGGTCAGCAATGGTGACCTTGCTGGTCTTGCTGTTCCTAGACCCAAAGTGCTCCATGGCTTCCACAATATTCATGCCTTTTTCTATCTTGACAAAGACCAGGCTTGCCATCCAAGCCCTCCATCTTGGCAGTGCAGAGGAAAAACTGGGAACCATTTGTGTTGGGTCCAGCATTTGCCATGGACAAGATGGAAGGACCCATATGCTTTAGGATGAAATTCTCATCATTAAATTTCTCCATATAGATGGACTTGCCACCAGTGCCAATATGGCATGCGAAGTCGCCGTCCTGGCACAGAAATCCCAGAATAATCCTGTGAAAGCAGGAACCTTTAGAACCAAATCCTTTTTCCCAGTGCTCAGAGCATGAAAGTTTTCTGCTGTCTTTAGAACTTTGTTTGCAAACAGCATGAAGGAGTGGCGGCCCAAGGGCTCGCCTTGCATGGCCATGTCTAAGAACACAGTGGGGTTGACTGTGGCTGGGCCGTGCTGGTATCTGCCTGGATTGTGTATGTTCACTAAACAGCCTGGGAGATTCTGATGTGCAGCCAGGTTTGAGAACCCCTGAGCTAGGACATTTTTTACATTTCTTTTTTTTTTTTTAAAGATTTTATTTATTTATTTGAGCCAGAGAGAATGAGAGAGAGAGAGAGAGCACATGAGAGGGGGGAGGGTCAGAGGGAGAAGCAGGCTCCCTGCCGAGCAGGGAGCCCGATGCGGGACTCCATCCGGGGACTCCAGGATCATGACCTGAGCCGAAGGCAGTCGCTTAACCAACTGAGCCACCCAGGCGCCCCCATTTTTTACATTTCTATGAAGGGACTTTCTTGGGGTGACAGGTTGTTACTGGCAGAGCGAGGACCAGAGCACATATTCCTCACGGATTATATTTTGTACCACCGATTCCAAGAGTATTTTGTACTACTGTGACCCAAGAGGATTCCCAGAACTCAGGATGGAATGAGGAACTCAGGAGGCATCTCAGCAGGCAGGCACGCTTCTCTTCTTTATTTGGAGAAAGCCCAGTTTGGCTTGGTAGCCCCCTCTGCTGTCAAAAATCCCCAGCACAGCCTGGCACAGCTGCTGGCTTTGGGAAAGGGAGCAGGGGGAGGGAACACAGAAAGATGAGGCATGAAGGATAGTCTATGGCGGAAGCTACTTGCAGCCTAAGCCCCTTGGAGCCAGAAGGGCCTGTGGATACCTGACTGCCTCTTGGTCTGGAGGAGGAAATTTGGATAAATCATTTCACTTCTCTGTGCCTCAGTTTCCACATCTGAACAAGGGGGATCATGACAAGCTCTGTACCCCTCCCTCATTAGAGACTATCGTAATAGTCATAGCATAATGCGAATTTTTTTTTTTTTTTTTTACCAGTATCTTAGTCCGAAGACACAGCTAATTAGAGATAGAGGCCAGACTTTGAACTCTGGTCTCCAAGTTGAGGCATCCCATGTAATTTCAGCTAACAAAGACAGATGTATTCAGCTGTTTCCGGAGGGACAGGGCCAGGAGAAGCTTACAAGGGAAGTTGAGCCTGCCCTCATGCCTAGGTGAATTAAAGTCAGGTAGCTGCCCTCTTATTTATACATTCATTCATCACCAATTTATTCGGCTTATATTTATTGAGTACCTCTTATAGAATTGAAACTGCAAGATGTGGTGATACTAAGTCATATTAGATGGGTTTTTTGTTATATCTATGGTTTTTGCTGTGTCTCCCTGAATATTTCTTTTGTCAGAAATATTCTCAATTAGCTGTCACTGTGCACAAATAACATGACTGGGTGAAATAATAATAGCTGTCATTTATTTAGCATTAGTTATGTGCCAGGCACAGTGCTAGGCACTTTCCAGAATACTACCTTGGAGCACAGAAGAAGAAATAGATCTAGGGAGACTTAGTACATTTCCTAAGGAAACAGGTTAGTAGGTGGTGGAGCCAGATGTATTTCCACCCTTTAAACCACAGTGTTATATTGCTTTGAAAAGTATTTCCTTTTGGTAACGGTGTTAGGTAGCTATAAGGCCCTAGGCAAAATATCTATTTACTTGTGCATGTTCATCAAACTTATTTATAGCAGTGAAAAATAACCTAAAATATCCAAAATAAATTTAAATAAATTATAATACAGGGGCGCCTGGGTGGCTCAGTTGGTTAAGCGACTGCCTTCGGCTCAGGTCATGATCCTGGAGTCCCAGGATCAAGTCCCGCATCAGGCTCCCTGCTTGGCAGGGAGTCTGCTTCTCCCTCTGACCCTCCTCCCTCTCATGCTCTCTGTCTCTCATTCTCTCTGTCTCAAATAAATAAATAAAATCTTTAAAAAAAAATTATAATACAATATTTTTGAAGAATAATTGGGAAAGTGCCATTCATAAAATGCTACTTCATAATAGGAAGATTTATACCTGTTTGGTACTAATTTTGTAAAACACCTCCCCTTACCCATAAATATTAAAAAAAGGATGGAAAGCAATTCACTGTTGTTTTCAATATTGTTGTTGGGTATTAGTGCTTTGGAAGAGTCTTATTTTCTTTGAACATCTTGAGTTTCCCATACTTTCTACTTTTTTTCCCTACGTTCCCCCCTATATTATGACAATTCTCAAACATACAGAAAATATGAAAGAATTTTATAGTGAATACCCATATACCCACCATCTAGATTCTACAATGAACATTTTACTGCATCACTTAACTACCCATTTCTCTATTTATCCATTTTATTTTTTGATACATTTCAAAATAAGTTGTTGGCCTCAATGTACCTGTGCCCAAATACTTCATTATGCTTATTGTTAAAATTCAGTGTTTGTTGTGTACCTTTCTTTTCTTATAAGGTAAGATTTACTTGCGATGAAGTGCACAAATTCTATGTACCATTCAGTGGGTTCTGACAAATGCATCCATCTGACAAATCCTTAGCAAGATACAGAACATTGTCATCACCTGGGAAAGTTCCTTCATTCCCGGTCAGTCCCTTTCCACAAAGCAACTTCTGTGCTCATTTTTTTTCCAGGACGGGTTAGTTTTGCCTGTCACAGAAGTTCATGTAAATGGAATCATCTAGTATGTAGGCTTTTATATAAAGTTATTTTATTCAACAATGTTTTTTAAAAAATTTTTTTAAAAAGATTTTATTTATTTATTTGACAGAGAGAGACACCACAAGAGAGGGAACACAAGCAGAGGGAGAGGGAGAAGCAGGCTTCCCGCAGAGCAGGGAGCCTTATGTGGGGCTCGATCCCAAGACCCCAGGATCATGACCTGAGCAGAAGGCAGATGCTCAATGACTGAGCCACCCAGGTACCCCTTTTTAAAAAAAATTTTTTAAGATTTTATCTTTTCATTTGAGAGAGAGAGAGCACAAGCAGGGGGAGAGGCAGAGGGAGAGGGAGAAGCAGACTCCCCGCTGAGCTGGGAAGCCGACATGGGGCTTGATCCCAGGACCTGGAGATCATGACCTGAGCCGAAGGCAGATGCTTAACCATCTGAGCCACCCAGGTACCCCTTCAACATAATGTTTTTGAGATTTGACCATGCAGAGTTCCTCTCTGGACCATGAGGTCCAGACCATGCAGGAACCAACAGAGTTCCTCTCTGTTGCTGGGGTGGGACAAATGTACCACTGTTGGTATTTCCATTCTCCTATTGATGGACATCTAAGCTATTTCCAGTTTTTGGCTATTATAAATAAAGCTGTTATGAACATTCTTATACAGTCTTTTTGTGGACATATGTTTTTCTCTTGGGTAAATACCTGGGTGTAGTTCTGGGTCATAGAGTAAGTATATATTTTGTTTTGTAAGAAACCTCCAAACCCATTCCCAAAGTGGTTGAGCCATTTTATACTCTTGCCAACAATGTAAGGAAGTTCTGGTTGCTCCATATCCTTGCCAGTATTTGATGGTGTGAATCTTTTAAATTTTAGTCATTCTGATGGGTGTGCAGTGGTATCTCTTTGTAGACCACATGTTATTTTTATAATCAGAAAAAAAGTTTTATAAAAAAACCCTGAAATGATGCCAAGGAAAAGAAAGAGAAAGAAAAAAGTACTGGAAATAAATTTGGTAAAATTAATAGTGTTCTTCTTTGAGTGATTTACGAATGGCTTTCTTTCTTGTCCTACTTTGCTTTAGTTTCCAAATAGTCAAAAATAAACACGTATTCCTTTTATTATGGAAGAAAATGTATCTTATTTGTAAAAAATATTACTTATGAGAATTAATTCATTAATCAGAGATAATTCAGTGATATTTTAGCAGTCATGACTGTGTGACAGCTTAAAGCTTAAAAAAGCCTAAAATGTGATAGCTGGGTTTGATGGGTTATATTTGGGTCTTACGTGTAAATACTCTGTATGAGCAAAATGCTTCCTGTCTGGGCTTCAGTTTCTTCCTCTTTTTTTTTTTTCTAGAGAGAGAGAGAGAGCGTGCGCATGTGAGCAGGGGATAGGCAGAGGGAGAGGGAGAGAGAGAATCTTAAGCAGGCCCCATACTCAGTGTGGAAGCCGATGCAGGGCTGAATCTCACAACCCTGAGATCATGACCTGAGCCAAAACCAGGAGTAGGATACTTTATGGACTGAGCTGCCAAGGTGCCCCTCTTCCTCTTTTTTATAAATGGGTTAGAATAGATTATTAGAATAGGTTATCCTCTCCCAGTTATAAAGAAAATGTGTGCAAAACTGATAGGCATTTGAGGAAATCAGAGATAGGACAAATAGGCTTTGATGGGGAACAGAGGTTTGTTCCTTAGGAGTTTCAAGCTGAGAGAAAAAGAGCCATTTGCCCTGGGACTCATAGGAAAGGTCCAGAGTCACAGAGAGAGACTGTAAGATATAGCAAGGAGAATGTGAACTTCAGAGTTAGATGGTCCTGGATTCAAATTCTGATATAACACTCTTCTTGAACTTTGATCTTGGGCAAATGCTTTAATCTCTCTGAGGCTCAGCTTTTGCATGTGCAAAACGAAGATCATAAAACGTTTATCCTTTTGGCTGTGTGTGTGTGTGTGTGTATTCTGAATCAAATAACATTTACAGACATTAACATGGGTCAGTCTTCTGCCTTGAAATGTAGTAGGCAAGTGACAAAACTGGGGGAGAAGGACTTGGAATAGAAGGAAATAAAAGGGGCCAGAGATGAATTTAGAAATCTAGATTGTGAAGGCCTAAAGGAATGCTAGAGACAATCTAATCAAAACGCTCATTTTGCAGAAGAGATTAAAAATAAGGTCTAGCATTGATTCTGCATGGAGATGGCGGCCAGGCCAGTATGGGAACCCAGGTGTTTTATTTTCCAGTTATATCACGAGGCTTCCGCTAACTTCACAATTTAACTCTAACTTAATGTCAGTCAGATGACGTGGAATTATCCTTGCACATTCCACTAGGACCACTTTGCTTGGGGTTCTCAAATGCCATAACCAGCAAGAGAACAGAAAGCTCTCCAGGAGACTTGTCAGTGGAAGATTTAATTCTTCTCTTCAACTCTTTAAATTTTACAAGTTCAAGTGATAGGCATAAAAACCATGTTGTTGGTCAGCTTAGCTCTGTCCCAGAACTGTCTGTTGCATTTGACTCTGATTCTTCCTAAGCTCAGGCGCAAACTTCCCTGGAAAGTACCTGCTGCCCACTGAGGGATTTTCTGTGTATTAATTTCATCCATGAGAAGTTTCCTGCATTGTCCTGGCTTGCAGGCTAGACACTTACTGTCTGACAATTGTATGATTTTCCGGCACTTTCAAAGGTGACCAAATATCCCTGCCACACTGATTTGTCCTGATTAGTTTCTGTCAAAGTTGTTTACCACTGGTTTGGTGGTGTTAGCTTGCTTCTGTGCTTAATTTCGAGAAAAAGATTTCTTTTCACAAAGCCAAAAAGTAAGTGCTTAGAATCCCTCCTTTCAAACCTTCAGTTTTTTTTGGTCTGTAGAAGCAATTTCTTGGGTGGCTTAGTAAGAGAAAAGAGAAGAAAAGAAAGAAGAGAAGAAGAGAAAAGAATGGAAAAGAAGAGAAAAGAAGAGAAAAGAAAAATCAAGATCCAGCTTGAATCTTCTCTTGCTCCGAATCTCTATGAAAAGTCTTTTTTCCTTGCATATCACACCCCTTACCGACTTTGCAAAGGGGTGCTCAAGGGTGAGCACTCTCAGCCCTGGAGATCTTGAGACAGGAAATAACATTAAGCTATCCAAGGGGTAGCACCCCGCCCCCTCCGTTTCACAGGGGGATTTTTACTCCAGCCTGATTCAAAGAATAATGAACCTCTTGTGAGCAAATCTCTTAGGAAACGTCTGATCTAGTTTTCTAAGATGTTCGTCAGAGGAGCGAGAGGACTTTGGGACTATGAAGACTGACTCTGGATCCATCTTATCTTATTTATCTGCTAGAATCAGGGTTAGCTTCCTGCTGGAAGGAACAATTTCTGCCACGCTCCTTCAACCCAAGACAGAAAACACAGAAGAAATATTGATACATTCTTGTGCTTTCCAACACAAATGTATTTCATAGAGTCCTTGCTGCTATAAAGAAATTCTTTGAGAGCAAAATGTAAGAGAGCTTTGTTCATAGAAAAGTCCTTTCTTCCCTTGGCTAAGGGCCCCTTGTTCTTTTGCCATCTCTACTCTCCCCTTGCCTGCTTTGTTTATATGACAAAGTCAATATTGTACTCCACTTACTGACATTCACTGTGGTTAGGAAGATGGAGTTGTATGTTTTGGCCCTAAGGGCAATGTGGTGGAATAGAAAGGCCTGGAACTCGGTCTGGTGTCATAAATTCAGGCTCTGGTTTTGCTGGTGATTTCTCAGACTTCAGCGTCACCAATCATATCTAAGAATAAGACTTTACAAAATATTTTTCATAACACATGTGAGACATTTAACACAGGTCCAGGCACAGAGTAAGCACACAGTTAGTTCTAGCTGTAGTTGACTTAAAAGTTCGTTTCACCAACTGCTTTATTCCTTAACGGGTGTGTGTGGCAGGGGACTGGACTCCTGTGAGAGTATGAGAAGGAGGGCTGCTGAAAGGGGGCCAGGATAGGAAGAACTGAACAATATTTGTGGAGGGCACACATTGGCTTGTTCTTTTTCTGAGGGCTGACTCTTCAGTAGTGGGTTAGTGTGTGATGTAGTAGAAATGTGATAGACTTTGAGTAAGACAGATTTGGGCCCCAGGTTCTGTTCTGCTGACTTTAGTTGTGCAATGTTGTGTAAGTTCCTTAAAATACCTCTTTTATAGGTTGAGTAGAGTGACCCAAGTTTTCTGTGCTCTTCCCTGCCTTCCACACCTGAAGCTGAGAGAACTAGGCTAGAGCACTGGAAATGACTCCATTCTCTGTGTGAAACCAGCCCTGAAGAAGCAATTAAGGCAGCCTAAAGGTGTTGGCAGAAGCCTAATAAACCTTATGGGCATGTTATTTGGGGTTGCTAACCTTTCTCACAATTGGACACTTCTATTCACAGATTAGCACCAATAATAAGCCCCATTGAAGAGAATGGCTCTAATTGGTTCCTAGTTGTTGCTCTGGGATAAAAGTTGACCATCTATTCTGAGAATGGTCTTTCCGAGGCTGTGTCTGCAGTTTGCTCAAATGAACTGATAAATCAATGAAAAATTCACTTCACAGAGTTGTTGGGTCTGAGCAAAGCTCTGACTTTTTGCAGGTTTGTGTGTGAGTGTGTACGTGTGTATGAGTTTGTAGGTGTGTTAGAGAGAGGGAGTGTGTGTATGTGTATGAGTTTAAAATCATGATGTAGACAAATGAAAATACTCAGAAAAATAAACTAACCAAAGGCCCAAATAAAAATCCACTTGCTTGACTCATCTCTCCTACATTAGTGTAACTCAAAAAGCAAAAGGAAAACATTTTTTCATAGTGAACATGACCTGTCACAAATTCTAATGCTTTAGGAGAAAAACAAAATGATGAGAAGAAGATTCAGCCCCAGGATTGAGGATTTTCCACACCTTTCTCTCCAGGAAATTATTCTAGGAGGGATATCCAGGTCAGGTATTGTTTTGGTAAAGGCCCATTGTATAATTTTTTTCTTGACTTGACTTCTTCATATTCTTTTATTGTGGTAAAATATACATAACATTGACCATTTTAGCCATTTTAAAGTGTACAGTTCAGTGGCATTAAATACATTCATCCTGTTGTGCAACCTTCACCAACATCAGTCTCCAAAACTTTTTCGTTCATCTTCCCAAACTGGCACTCAGTACCCATTCAGTCCTTCAGATTTTTAAGAGACAGCAAATTACAGATTTTGGAACCATCTATTCCTTATTCACAAGAGGAGTTAGTGCAGGAAATAGCACATCATTTATCTTTCCTTATTTATTTATTCAGTTACTCAGCTGGTGTATGCTGATTACTGATGATGAGCCAGGTACTGTGTTGGGGATGATGTTGAACAAACCCGACAGAATCTTGCCCTCTCCGACTTTACAGATTCTTCTCTTCTTGTTGTGGTGGGCAGAATAATGGCCTTCCAAAGATATCCATGTTCTAACCCCTGGAACCTGTGACAGTGCCGCTTTACATGGCAGAAGGGATGGTGAGATATGATTAAATTAAGGATTGCCCCGCCTTTTTACATTTATATTGAGGTAAAAGAAAAAAAGAAGAAGAACATTATGGATGTAGGGTAAGGATCCTGAAACAGGGAAATTATCCTGGATTATCTGGATGGGCCCAGTGTAATTACAAGGATTCTTTTTTTTTTTTTAAATAAAGATTTATTTATTTATTTGAGAGAGATAAAGAGGGAGAGAGAACATGAGTGGGAGGGGCAGAGGGAGAGGGAGAGAGGAAGAATCCCAAGTGGACTCCTCACTGAGCATGGAGCCTGATGTGGGGCTCCATCTAACAGCCGTGAGATCATGACCTGAGCTGACACCAAGAGTTGGGTGTTTAACCAACTGCACCACCCAGAAACCCCTATAAGGAATCTTATAAGGGAGAGATGGAAGGTCAGAAAAGGAGATGAGACAACAGGACTGAGTGATGGGAAGGGGTCCATGAGCCAAGGAATTGGGAAAGCCTCTAGAAACAGGAAAAGGAGAGGAATGGATCTTCTAAAACCTCCAGAAGGAACACAGCTTTCTTGACACCTTGGCTTTGGCCCGTAAGACTCATTTTAGACTTCTAATCTCTAGAACTGTAAATATAAGGTAATTTGTGTTGTTTTAAGCTGCTAATTTGTGGTAGTTTATTATAGCAGCAATAGAGAACTAATACTAATACTTGTCTTTTTGCTTAGTGTTAAGGGGTTTCTTTATTATGAGTTTTCCCTGGTTGGTTCAGGAAACAGGCGAGTGTAAAGATTTTGCTCTTGAAGCCCTGCCTGCCCCATGTCATAAGCCTATGTCTGGACTTTCGATGGACTATGACTTGTATTTAATTCATCTCTTATTTTTCTCACTCCCTAGTACCATGCTAGGTGCATTAAATGTCTAGCACTCAACCTAGAAAGCATCCTACACTTGAGTAAGGCTCTTTCTGCAAAGAGGTCAACAACATTCAGGGGAGGAGGTCATTCCATTACTTGGTAGATTTACAGATGTGTAATCACTTTGCCTGTAGTAAAAATGGTTGCTACCAAGTGCTGGTAGTGTATTCACATGTGCTGTATAGTAAACTAGTAAACTACAAGATACATAATTTTTCCGAGACCCAGATAAAAGGAATAAATGTTCTGTGCAGGAGTCTTTCTCATGCTAAAAATAAAATCTTTGACAATTCTAAACTCTCAATATTTACTTAGTCTTGTGCTTTTCTGAAACAGTAATCCTTATCCTTTTTGCTGCATGATTCCCTCTTAAGAACAAAAAATGATATTTTCCAAGCTTTTAGACTTCATTCTGTGGCCTCCCTCTTCAATCTGCTGGGCAGAGAGAGGTCAGGGCTGAGTGCGAAAAGGAGTAAACTGCTACCGGTCTTGGGAAGACAAAAATGTGAGCATGAGAATGGCAACTCCATGTTCTCTGCTGTCTTGACCTAAGGCCAGAGAAGAACTGATTCTTCCATTTACCTGATTTTTAGAGATCCTCATAAAATTGAATATCTTCCTAAAGAACAAATCTGAGGTGCTAGCTAAACTCCTCTTTTTCATGTTAGAAATGAAATCTAAGGCACAGAAAGTCAAACCTCTTTAAAATGGCTTACAAGGTCCTTCATGACCCAGCTGGCCTTCTCCCTATCTGTCCAGCCTCTTCTCACACTATTTTGCCTCCTCATCTTCCAACCATTCTGAATTTTTTTTTAGTTCCTCTAACAATTTGAGTCTTTCTAGTGTCCTAGCTTGTACCTGACTCAGCCTGAACCAGGCTTTCTTCTCCCCTTTCCCCCACACCTTGGCCTAGCTGACTCCTACAAAGCCTTCAGCTTAGAGGCTGCTTCCTCAGGGTAGCATCCCGTCATCCCACGCCACGCTGAACTGCTCCTTTGCAACACAGCTCTTACACACTGTCTTACTGATGTCATTTACTGGTCTTTCTCCCCGACTAGACTGTAAGCTCCAAGAGGGTATGTTGCATGGGGGCCTGTGTGTCTTTTGTGTTCGTTGTTTTCCCTACTGTGCTTGGCACTTCCTTCTAACAGACCGGCTCTCTGCCCACTGGCCAAATCTACCTCAGTCAGCCTTTTATGTGCCACCATTTGTTTTAATTGCACAGTTGTACATGACCGAGCAAACGGCGGATAGGTACCTGTAATCAAACAGTCGGAAGATTTTAAGCACTTTTGTTCATTCCTGGAACAGTCACTGAGCCTTGGCAATAGGCAATTTAAATTCTGGACAACGAGTTTTCAAGCCACTTCAATGGCTACATTTTGAGAATAGCGGAAAAACTCCAACCCTTTGATAATTAGACTGAATCAGTTTTCATAATTCTACTTTATGCACTAGAATGGTTAGCAAACTTCATTATCAGTGGCCTGATGAGAAAGCTTTTAGCTTCTAATATAGACCTTGTACGTAATTTCGATTTGCAACCAACCTATGGCCACTCTGCACAGCAGTGTTTCTTAGACAAGATGATCTTACAGTTTCATCATTATAAATAATTTCAAAGTAGGCTCAGGAAAGAGCATACAATTAGCATCTTGTTTATGTATGTTTGATTCAGAGGAAGGACAGCTGACTGCCACAGTTGAAAGCAGCTACCATACACCTCTATAACACAGGAAGCCTGCATTTGCTGAAGTTGTAAATTGCCATCTTTTCTTTTGCTCTGTATATCCAGAACATTGCCAGATTCTAAAGGACTCTTACTAATTAAGAGGAACACATCTTTAAGAAATTTCTAGAAAAGACATATGACTTATTATCTGACAGAGCATCCCAGGCTTCCCCTTTTGTAACACTCATAAATTACTCCTTCAATGTCTCCTTAATCCACAGTAATCTAAAGCATGAGACTCCATCAAGGCAGAGATCATTCTGTCTTTGCCACTGAATCCGCAGCACACAGACAGTTCATATATATTTGTTGGTTGGATAGATGAGTGACACAGATGAATGAACTTCCATAGTGATGTGTTGGTATATAGGCAGTTTTATCTTTGGCAGCTCTACTTTACTCTAAGTTAGAACTCTATAGCTTATTTGGAAAATTGCTTTGCATCTTGTTTCAGTATGGCTCCATAATAAACCACCCCAAAACTTATGACTTTTGTCATAACATTTCTTTTGCTCACACAGCTGCATTTTGAAGAGCGCTCAGTGGAGAACTCATTTCTGCTCTCCTTGGTGTGGGCGGGGGCAGCTTGGCAGCTGGAGAGGGGAGTCATTTGAAAGCTGCTCCTTGCCTAGGCTGGGAATCTTGAACAGCTGAGGGCTGGATCAACCAGGGCTCCTCCAACATCTCTCTCTATCTCTGCAAGGTCTATGTAATCTCTCTAGCATGGCGGCTTCAGGGTAATTGGAATTCCTACATGATAGCTCAGGGTTCCAGAGGCACATGTTCTAAAGAGAGAGAAAAAGCCAAGTAGAAATTGTATTGCTTTTTGTCATCTAACCTCCTAGGTCTCGTGGCATCTCTTGTGCTGCATTCTATCCCTTTGAAGAAGGCACTGTGGTCAGCCTGTAATCAAGCGGAGGTTGAATTACATCCCACCTTTTGTGGGAGAACTTGAAAACATGTTTCAAAACCATCACTTACCCATTCACTGTTCTGGAAGTTTTGTAAAATCAATAAAGTCACAATCAACTAAGTTGAGACTTGAAGGCTTATTCTGCTTGAGACAAGAACTCCTGCAGAGAAGTAAAACTAGAATACCATTGTCACTTCTTACATACAGGCATGAAAATGAGGAGGTTGAATGAGGACCCTTTTCCCTCCAGTGTAAGCCAAAGCATCATAACTCCTCCAAAAGGTAGAATTTGGGGGTTCATTTCTGTTCTTTGAATGCGTGCAAGTGGGACTCTTACAAAGGGAGAAGTGATATAACAGGCAATGTCGACGTTGGCATTAGTAGGCGTATGCTTTACAGTACCCTCATTGCTTCCGACCATTCTGGCTCATCCCCCCAGTGTAGGCTCCAGGAATGCTGGTTAGTGACTTCTCTGATCCTCCAGTTGCCTTTTTCAGACCATTTCTTCCCCAGCAACTCCCACAGTTCATTTCTATCCTAAATACATTTTCTATTTTATAATGCTGAGAGGGTTCTGTTATCTGATAGAGAAGAAACCGACATCATATTATTCTATTAAAAAATTCTTATTTTTGACTAAATACAGCTTGAATAGCTTTTATTTGCAATCTTCATATAGATGGCAGCTATAAACCATGTATACGGACCTTTTAAAAATCTAATGGAGTTCCCCAGAACATTGTGCATTGATTTCTATTAAAGCATTACCCAAAGATGGGTAAAGATGGATTGCTGCTGAGGTTCTTGAGGCCATGCCTCATAGGTGTGAGGAGGGTCAACTCTTATTCCCCCACCCACTGGCCTGAGGAATCTTACCTCAGATTACCCTCAAAGCACCAAAGGACCGAGTGACTGACCACTCCTCTCCACTCTGGAATAACTTAGTTAGGTGCAGATTAGTTGCTCCTAGAATGCCTTGCCCAAATCCCCTCTGGGCTGCTGGCTGAGTATTTACAGCCCTATTAGAAAGAGCCCATCTCTCCTGACCCTGGACAAAGCCTTCAGGACTTACAAGTGTGATTTGGGGTTGTAATCAGAGCCCTCCTATTTCCACCCCTGTCAAGCAGCTTTCCTTTTTGGCCCTGGAACAAAGGCCCTTTGGGGAGGGGTAAATACCATTCATTTTTTTTCTGATAGACAAGAGATGGACACAGAGAAATATCTCAGTAGATTATCATTCTGCAGTAAATCTCAATAAACCATCATGCTACATAGGTAAAATACCTTTTGCTATCAAAAGAAGCTTATGAATGTCAGATGAAACAGTGTATGGGAAATTTTCTTTTCTTTTCTTTTTTCACTGTGTTTATAGGGTATAGATGTGAAAAAATTTCCTGGATGGAAGTGATGTTCACAAGTTAAGACAAGGACAGAGCAAAGGGTTTTCAGGATGAAAGCAATTACAGAGGGAGTAGTACCTCTCTTTTGCAGATCTGTGTTTGCTGACTTTTTTTTTCTTCCCTCAGAACTTCTAAATATGGTGAGTTTCTGCTGAGTCCCTGAAAATGGGCCGTTTGCAGAGTATTTAAAAAACTCAAGGGAGTGTTTCTAAGCTCTGAGGATCTCCTCCAAAAGGGAGGTGGGGAGGATTAAGGAGCTGCCAAGTTTATTCCACAGATGTGTGATTCACTGACCCTCGTTCTTAAAATACCTGACAAAGTAGAGTCTACAAGAGTTGAGATTACGTGACTGGACCAGACTCTCCTGCAATCTGCACTTTGTCCAAATGTAGGGGTCTAGAATAAGATTACATTGAAGAATGTAGGCGTTAGTGGAAGTTTTCCTGCTAGCTCTTCCCTTTATTAACTGTGCGAACTTTGTGCCAGGGACTCACTGTCCTTAAGCCTCAGGTCCTTGTCCCTAAAATAGAGGTAATAACAGCATCTAATTTACCTCATAGACTTGATGGTGGTATGGGATAGTGGTTAGGAGTGTGGATGCAGAAGCGGAGTGTCCAGGTCCCACTGCAGGCTCTACTGTGTATTAGCTCTGTGAGAGCTTGGGCAAGCTCCTTACCTCCCCAGCCTGTTTCCCCATATGGAGAATGGAGCTAACAACAGGACCTAGCTCCTAGAGTTGCTATAATAATTTCATCAATTAAGAGAAGTAAAGTAGTTAGGAAAGTGCTAGGGCCTAGGAGATCTCAGGAAAGGGAAGTTCTTCATGTAGTTTTAGAAGCAGGAATGAGATTGGGGGAGCCAGTGTCAAAAAGCCTAAGTAGGCTTACGGTGGATATCCACATCATGGGGGGTACGAGGGAGATACAAGGTGCAGCACTATCTTACATGGCATGAATTCTTTGCCTAGAAAGGTTCTTTGGAGAGTTATCTATACTTCACTTACAGACTGATGCTCAGAATGCAATTAAAGAATAAATTTATTAGCCTAAGACAGTGTGTTTTGGTGACTTAAAATAACAAGAACCATTTATTATTCTCACAGTTCTTTCAATTGACTGGGCAATTTTGTTTCACATGGTGTTAGGGGAGGTTGCAGTCTTTCGGGGTGCTCAATTGGGTGGGATGTCCAAGACGGTTTACTCACATGTTACACAGGCAGTGCTGACTGTTGGCTGTGAGCTCAACTGGGGATGCCAGACCAAGCACCTTGGTTATCCTCCACATGTCCTTTCCTCATGGCTTTGGTGGCTCACAGCATGTGTCTGTGTTCCAAGGGTTAGGAAGCCGAAGCTTCTAGTCCTCTTAAGATGTGGGTCCGGATATTTCAGAATGTCACTTCTGCAGCCTACTATTGCTCAAATCAGTCCTAGGGCCAACCCAAATTTCAGTGGAGAAAAAATTAAACTTCATCCCTTGATGTGAGGAGCAGTAATCAGGGAGAGGAAGGGCACACAGGACGGAGACTAGCTATTGGTATTAATAGTCTATTGCTGTGTAACAAATTGCCCCAAAACATAGCAGCTCAAAACAATGGACATTTATTATCTCTCACGGTTTCTGAGGGTCAGGGATCTGGGAATGACTGAGCTGAATGGTTCTGATTTCAGAGTCTCTCATGATGTTGCCGTCAAGCTGTCAGCTGGTGGGGCAGTTTCTGAAGGAGCTGGAGTACCCACCTCTAAGCTCCTTCATGCAGCTGTTGGCAGGAGGCTTTCAGTTTCTCGCCGCATGCTTCTCTCCCTAGGGCTGCTCATCATATGGTTTACCCCAGGAGAGTGGTCTAAGGAAAGATAGAGGGAGGGAGAGGGAAAAGGAGAAGGAGAAAGAAAGAGAGAGTATGAGAGAGAGAGAGAGAGAGAGAGAGATCGATCAAGCCTAGAACTGAAATCTTTTTATAACCTAATCTTGGAATGACATACTGTTACTCCTGCTATTGGTCATATAGACCAAACCTGGTACAATGTTGAGGGGGTGGCGGCTACAAGATGGTGTGGCTTGAGGATTACTGAGGATCATTTTAGAGGCTGCCTACCCTACTACTACATAGTGATGCTGTGCACAAGAAGCTTGTCGGGAGCTTGTTAAATTTGCAGATTTCTAGTTTGAGATTCTGATATGGACCACACTTTGGGGATTGTTGGTCATACAAAGACTTTAATCTTATTCACAGTCTGAGGGCCAAAGGGCAGCCAATTGTCTGCTGCAAGTGCACATTTACACACCAGTGTGAGTAGATACGGGTTTCTCCTTTGCCTCCCACAGGATTTGATGCATACTAAATGTGAAGACCACAGACCTCTGGGTTGTTTGGAGCAGATGACACTGACAGGTTATGGCTTTTTTGGTTTTGGGTTCTTCAGTGAACTCATTTTTTTTTAAAAGATTTTATTTATTTATTTACTTGAGAGAGAGAGAGGGAGAGAGAGAGAGAGAGAGCATGAGCAGGGGGAGGAGCAGAGGGAGAAGCAGGCTTCCCGCTGAGCAGGGAGCCCGATGCGGGGCTCGATCCCAGGACCCCGGGATCATGACCCGAGCCGAAGTCAGACGCTTAACCAGCTGAACCACCCAGGTTCCCCTTCATTGAACTCTTTGCCTATTTTTTATTTTCCTAAGCTATAGATCTCTGCTTTTGATTGGCACACACGTTGTCAAATGTAAGAGTACCTGTCAGTGGCCGCTTACTTGCAGATACTCATCACTTGCATGTGGACATCGATGATGTCACTACCAGTGGATTTCATTGTTTCTCCAGTAAGACACTAAACTCCTAACCTTCCGGTTTGACTCAGATCACTATAGGGAAGCCCTCCAAATATATTTGGATTTGTCTCTCCCTCCTCCTGTCCCTCCCTCACTCACTCCTTCTTTTCCTCTCTCCCTTCTATTTAACAAAATACCTGTGTAGGAGTCACCTTTTGGGCTGTCTGCTTAGCTCACAATGATTTTTTCTTCTCTTTGGCCCCGTTTCCATTGTCCTCAATAACTGTGTTTGAATCATATAGCCCTGACCAACTGAACTTAGTAAATTGGACCGCTTTGGATACCTGACTCAAACTAGGCATTCTGATTCCTTCCCTGGAATTTGGAATTGGGACCAAAGAGGAGACAACAAGGCATTCTTTTTGCATGGCTGGATTCCTGCCCTGTAGGTGCAAAAATTGTGGTGGAACTGAGTCCCGTCACCACCATCCTCCCCTTTTGCTGTGTAATCTGATAGTAGAATAGTCAGTCTGTAGTGCAAAGCAGTTGTAGGAGTGAATTGGTGATGGAATATGGGAGAGTGTGACTTTTGGATTCCAGATGGCTTTCCATTTCTTGTATCTGTCTCTTCTAGGATCTTGGCTTGGATTTTGTATGCTTTCCATGTATGCTTATAATTTGTACCTCACCTTTCCACCCTTTTAAATTTAAGCTAGCTCCCATAGATTTCTGTTACTCAGTTTTTTTTTTTTAAGATTTTATTTTTAAGTAATCTCTACACCCAATGTGGGGCTTGAATTCACAATCCCGAGATCAAGAGTCTCATGCTTTACTGACTGAACCAGCCAGGTACCCCTTTGTTACTCGATTATTAATACAATCCATTTATATGGGCACTGTGGCTATACCCATAACCTGGTGAGTTCAGATGTTAAAAGGGAAGATTCTTGCTGAAGGCCACCTCTAGAATAATAGATGCATGGACATAAGGTGATGAGAGCACTGAGGAGGGATTCCTTACTCCATCTGAGAGCGCTGGCAAAGGTTTCATGGGGCAGGGGAGGTTTGAATTGGGCTTTAAAAGATGGTAGGAGTTGATGAGAAATGACAAGATTCTAAGTCCAGTGTGGTCAGACTGGTGTGTAAAGGCATAAGGGAGAGAGACTATAGAAATTGGAGGTGGGATTTGATGCCAGAAAAGTCAAGCGTTTCTTATGTTATGCTAAAAATAACAAGACATATTTTCAAAAGAGAAATGAAGATAATCTAAAGCATAATTTGGAACAATTGGTCTGGAATATCTCCTCATTGTGTATTCATTTGCTATGCACTGTAATGGAGCTGGTCCTTATAAGTGCATTTGGAATTCAAATTACTTTCATATATACCTTCTGTAAGGTTTGGCCTCTACTTTAGAGGAAGCTATTGAAAAACATCCATAAGCTTCCATTCTGGTTGTAATATTTCTGTGGCATGGGAAAGGCATTAAAAAGAAGACTTTCACACATCACATTTGGCCAGGCAGATGTTAATTAGAAACAAAAGCAATTTGTGTTTAATTTAATGGTAGTGGCAGATTCATTATACTGTTCTTTGGTCAGACACAGTGCAATGAAGGTAGATTTCTATGTTGTTTTTCTCTCTCTTTTTCATTCTCTTTGTCTTTCACAGTCATGGTTTAATGTATTTCCTGGGGATCCTGACTTTTAATTTTCTCTCCCATTTGATTTTTTTTCTATATCATCACGATTATATTTGAAATTTAATTCTTTTTTGCTTCTAAGCTTTCATTTGTTTATTTTTGCAACCTATAACTACACATTTCTAATTTTTTTCTTTATGGTGGGCAAAGTCAGATTGTGGGTTATTCAGGAGTTGGCCACCCAATTACTACATCACGTGACTCTTATTTTTTCCTTCTTCTCCCTATTGCTGATTTTATAATCTTTTCCTGCTCACTAACATACTTATTAACAACTACCCTGGGATAAAGGAGGAAAAAGAACTCAACAATTAATATTTGGTGAGTTTTGAACAAATTCGATAAAAGGTTGGTTGGGAAGGATTTGAAACTCCTGGGTAGAAGCAAGAACTTTGATTATCAGGAGAGCTGGGTTTCTTTTCTGAAGTCTTAGCAAGCTGTAAGAAAACATCTTCTTTTAAGAAGACTGGCTTAAAGGAGACCTCTAGACTACCTCTTCAAGGGATAGCTTACTTCTCATTTGAGAAAGCAGAACAGACTCCCACTCTCTTTACTGAAAGATGCAGATAGGTAATATGGCTTTCAGGCCAATGGATGTGTGTTCTAGTCCTCATTTTGCCGTTCCCTAGCTATGTGATAACAACAGAAGCAATATAAATAATAAAAACACACTGATGGCTTATGGTGCTATTGTTATACTCCTGGCATTTTACTTGTCTTATCATATTTCGTTCTTACAAAAAGACCTTATGAAATAGGAAAAACTATCTATTATATATAGGGAAACTGCGTCAGAGAGCACTTATGTAGTTTGTCCAAGGTTACTTGGTTGGTAAATGGCAGAAGTCTAACTCCAGAGCCTTTTTTCTTAATCAACATATCACACTTTCTCCCAACATTCAATTGCCTGGTCTCTTTGGACCTCAGTTTGTCTTTACAAAAGGGAAATTCTGATTGCTCTGATCTCCTCTCCCTATTGGAGAGGATCAAGTGAAAGGGAAGATGTTTTGAAGACTATAAAGTAGCAGAAAAATCCCAACAATTATTAAGGTAGACAAGCTGAAAGAGAGAAAGAGCGGAGAGGAAGGCTCCCTGGAGTGAGAATTAGAGTTTGACCTTCAGTAAAAGGGCTGCCGTCATTGTGCTGACAGCCCAAACTGGGGACCTGGGTCACTTCTTCCAGGGCTGTCAGAATGGCAGGGGCAGGGGATGGATCGCATCCAGGCGTGAGAGGTACTAGAGTCTCTGGGCAGATTCACTCAGAACTTGACCTTTTGAATGTAAAACACTTGTCAGGTTGCCAAGTGCCAACTAGCCAGGGGGTGGATTCAGCCAGGAGAATAATATTCCTGTCACTTTTCCAGGGATGCTGTCTCTCTAACTGGACCCTATGACCACAGGGTCTCTTTCGGAAGAGAAATGGCTTCTACTGAACTCAGGGAATACCTAGAAACTGGGATCTCTCTATCATCTGGTTGGCATTTCTCAAGTTTTAAAACCCATTTCTCCATTTTAGGAATGTGATAAATTCTGTAATTTGTATTATAAAAATAATTATATATATTTCATTTCCTAACTATAAAATTGTGCAGTTTGAGTGTTTTCACATTATGTGCCCCTACCTCATGTCTGGTAAGTCTGTGGGTGGGGTTTTGATGTGTGTGTGGGGTGCTTGTTCTCTTGGGAATCACTGATATAAATAGTATATTTATAGAAATGTCTCAGTCAACCCATTTGGACAGGAGATTTGCACAAGAGAGCTCTGTGAAAAGCAAAAACATGGGTCATTCTATAAACTTGGTGGAAAAGCTTTCCTTTAGGAATCAAATCACAGAGGGTGAGGATGAGAGGGTAGTAATTTAAGTCATCTACTTAGTCACTGACTACTTAGAATATGAATCCACATCCTTGTTGTTTAAACGTTTACAGTTAGGTAGGTTGTAAAATGGCTGCAAATTCTTCTCATCCCAGATCGTTCTCCTCTTTGCCACATGGTTTTGCTTGTCCTTCCATCAAGATATGGAGTCTTTTTTTTTTTTTCTACCTCGTAAATCTGGGCATTAAGAAATGTGATGCAAGCAGAAGCTTGAAAAATAAAAACACTGGGCTTGCCCTCGCTTGCTGCTAGGACCTCTTTTGTCACTAAATGAAGAAGCCCAGATCAGCCTGCTAGAAGATGGGAAAACATGGGGAGCAAAGAGAGGGAGCCCAGAGGAGGCCGCTATGCCATCAGTTCTGCCAACCACCAGGCATATGAGTGAAACCACCCTGTCTTTGTTCGGGTTGCTATAATGAAATACTAGAGAGTGGGTAGCTTAGAAATAGCAGGAATTTCTCACAGTCTTAAAGGCTGGGAAGTCTAAGATCAAGAAGCCAACAGATTCAATGTCTGGTAAGAGGCTCGTTAATTGACAGCTGTCTTTTTGCTCTGTCCTCACATGGTGGAATGGGTGAGGGAGCTCTCTGGAGTCTTGTGATGTTGTGATTTATAATAACTATATATTTGGTGTTCCTCTATTCCTGGCTCAGAGCTTCTAAGATCCTTGGAATTTCCTAAGTAATGTGAGCAATAAATGTGTCTTTTGTTATTCCTAACAAGCCTCTTTCAACCACACCTGAGTTTATGTTAATGAGGCAGCTTTTGGACCACCCTTAAGGATGGGGGCTACTTGCTGTGGGAAACAATGTTATGATTAGAGGGTTCCAACACCCCTGGAGATCAAGTTCCATTACCAAAGGCCAATGATTTACTTAATCATGCCTATGTAATGAAGTCTCCATAAAACTCCAAAAGGGCAGGGTTCAGAAAGCTTCCAGGTTGGTGAACAAGAAAGTGCTGGAAGGGTGGTTTTACCCCAAACTCCTGAGGAACCAAAGATACTGTGCTCAGATCCTTCCCAGATCTCACCTTTATCTCTTTATCTTTTTATCACCTGTATTCTTTATTTGGCTGTTCATTTGCATCCTTAATATCCTTTATAATAAACCAGTGATCTAGTAAGTAAACCTCTTTAGCAGATTAAAGAGGAGGTATTGGGAACCTCTGATTTATAGCCTGTCAGAAGTGTAGGTAACCACCTGGACTTGAGATTGGCATCTGAGGTGTAGTGGGAGGGGGGCAGTCATGTGGGACTGAGCTGTGGGATTGGATGCTAACTCTACATCAGAATTGAGTTAAATTGTAGGACATCCAGCTAGGGTCTTACTTCACTTTCTTTAAGGTGTCTTTTGATGATAAACAATTTCTTAATTTTTTTTTCATAGTCAGTGCTTTTTACGTTGTTTAGAAATCATTCCCTAGCTCAAGGTAAAAAAAATATCCAGTTAATGCTTTTTTTTTTTTAAGATTTTATTTATTTGACAGAGAGAGAGACAGCGAGAGAGAGAGAGAGAGAGAGAGAGAGAGAGAGAGAGAGAATACCAGCAGGGGGAGGGGGAGAGGGAGAAGCAGGCCTCCCACTGAACGGGGAGCCCGATGCAGGGCTCTATCCCAGGACTCTGAGATCATGACCTGAGCCAAAGGTTGTCGTTTAACCGACTGAGCCACCCAGGCACCCCCAGTTAATGCTTTTTTAATTAAAAATACAAGTTTTGTTTTTTAAAAAAACACATGTTTTTAATACATCTGGAGTTGATTTTTGGATATAGAATGAGACAGGGATCTAATTTCTTTTTCTATATGGATTGTATTTTTTTTCACAGCTTTATTTATTGAACAGTTACTCCTTTTTCTACTGATGTCATATGCCACTTCTGTCATCTATCAAAACATCACATAAGTGTGTGGGTTTATTTCTGAGCTCTCTATTCCATCCTATTCCTATCCTATCCCGTCCTACCCTACCCTATCCCATTCCATTCTATTCTACTCGTCCATTTATCTGAGCTTGAACAAATATGACTGTTTTAATTATTGTAGATTCATAATATTCCTGATAGTTTGTTGGGCAAGTCCTCTGCCCGACTCTTCTATGGGTGATCCTAGCCATTCTTGGTCTTTTCCTCTTCCATATGCATATACATTTTAGAATCAACTTATCAAGTTCCATGTAAAACGCTGTTGAGATTTTACATTGAAATCTATAGATAAATTGGGAGAGAATGGATATCTCCACAATATTGTCTTTCTACCCATGGACATCCTAGATATTTCTTTTATTTAGGTCTTCTTAATATTTTAATAAGGTCTTATAATTTCCTATGTGGTTCTGACACACTGTGAGATTGTTTTAACTTGATGTTCTCTGAATTATGTAAATGGACTTAAAAAATTTTTAATTTTATTGTATTATTAAAGATTTTATTTATTTTTTAAAAATTTTATTTGAGAGAGTGAGCACAAGCAGGAGGGAGAGGGAGAGAGAGAATCTGAAGCAGACTCTGCGCTGAGCTCAGAGCCCCATGCGGGGCCCGATCCCATGACCGTGAGATCATGACCTGGGCTGAAACCAAGAGTCGGATGCTTAACTGAGTGAGCCACCAAGCACCCCTTATTTTTAAGTACTCTCTATACCAAATGTGGGACTCAAACCTACAACCCCAAGATTAAGAGTCACATGTTCTACCAGACTGAGGCCAGCCAGGTGCCCCTACAAATGGATTTTTTTTTTAAACTATATTTTCTAATTGTTTGTTGCTGAGCAAAGGCTTTGAAGTCCAAGAGACAATGCTGAAAGATGTCCACAGCTACAGAAAAAAGATGTACACATCACTTACCTTACAGCAGCAGCTCAGAAAGCAGCTCAAATATCATTAGAGTGCTGCTAGGAGAGAAGCTTGACCCCTATCTCATCAAGTTCCCCTGGCCACCCAGTCAGTCATGATGAAGATAGAAGATAGTAACACACTTATGTTCCTTGTGCATGTCAGGGACAATGAGCACCAGATCAGTGTGGCAATGAAGAAGTACCGTGACAGGAGCACCTGGGTGGCTCAGTCGGTTAAGTGTCTGCCTTTGGCTCGGTTTATGGTCCCAGGGTCTTGGGATCCTGGCTCCCTGCTCAGCGGGAAGCCTGCTTCTCCCTCTCCCACTCCCCCTGCTTGTGTTCCCTCTCTCGCTGTGTCTCTCTCTCGGTCGAGTAGATACATAAAATCTTAAAAAAAAAAAAAAAGTACCACCGTGACATTGACCTGGCCAACGTCAACACTCTCATCAGGCTTGATGGAGAGAAAAGGCATAGTTTGACTCCTATGAGCTTTGTATATTGCCAACAAAATTAAGATCATCTAAGCAGTCCAGTTAGCTAATTCTAAATATAAAATTTTTTTCACCATAAAAAAACCTGAGATTGCCATCTGAGATGTAGTGGGAGGGGGGCAGTCATGTGGGACCGAGCCCTTATTCTGTGGGATTGGATACTAACTCTACATCAGAATTGTTAGCCAGCCTACTTGCTAAACTTTATTTCTAATAATTTATCTAAATATATTTTTTGAGTTTTATTTTTAAATAATCTTATAATATGCAATGAACTATAGATTTATATTCTCTTCCAATTCTTAGAACTCCAGTTTGTTTTTATCATCCTGGCTCAAACCTTCACAATGTGAATAGAAGAGGTATTAGTGGGATCTATCCCATTGTTTAAAAAGAATGATTCTAGCATTTTCCATTTAGAATGATTGCTCTGTTTTATAGATACTTCTGTGTCTTTTTGTTATGCCCTCATCATTCTTTGAGCTCTTCCTTACTTTCTGGAGCAAAAAGATGTTGCAGGTTTATCTTGTGTTTTCCCTACCCAGCCCTGGAATTAGCCATTTCTCCAAAGACCCTTGGTTTACTTAAGTGGAGGGTAATATACAGGACCAAGATCTAGGGGGTACTCACTATTATTGGTATATTATGTTGTCCCGTCTTAGTGGACAGAATGGGGACATACACATATGTATCTATATTAAAACTGTTGAGTTCACACTAATACCTCCAATTCCAATCCCAAACTATAGGGTATATTTTTAATTTCATCTTTTCCATATTTGTGACCCTCCTATTGCAGTGAGAACCCTGATTTCCATTATCCTTGATGTATTTATTTGCTCAATTCCCCCTGTATGTAACCAAACTCTTGTGTAGGCACAAAACACAAGCAGTGGGGGAGGAGCAGGGAAAGGAGGAAGGAGGAAGAGTTTTGTTTTTTGTCTTTATTTTATATTTTATAGAACCACTTCCCCTCTCTCACAAACCCTGAAGAAAAGCCACAGAATGATAGGGGAGGGGAGAAGTGCCCCCGGGGAAACAAACCAGTCCAGTCTCTGCCTTCAAGGTGAGGCTGAGAGAAGGCTAGCAGATGGAGCCAGCTGGCCCCTCCTCTTTTCTCCCAGGTGGTTCCTGGTAGCCTTTTTTTTTTTTGTAAAGATCATTTTTAAAAGAGCAGTTTTAGGTTCACAGAAAAATTGAGAGGAAGGTAGAGAGACTTCCAATAAATCCCCTACTCCTACACATGCACAGCCTTCTCCACTATTGACATCCCCCACCAAAGTGGTACATTTGTTACAACTGATGACCCTATGTGGGCATTTCATCATCACCCAAAGTCCTTAGTTGCCATTAGGATTCACTCTTGGTGTTGCACATTCTGTGACTCTGGACAAATGTATGACACATATCCACTGTTACAGTATCATATAGTTTCACTGCTCTACAAATCTGGCAGTCTTTTAAAGCTTAACTGCATTGGTTATTTTGTTTTTGAGGGTCATGGACGTGCTGGGTATGCATTTAAATGAACCCTGCTGAGAGACCACTGTGGGAGTTTGCATACCTCCATCTTCCACTGCGGGAAGCCTCCTTGGCCCTGGGGTGCCCTGCATGCACAGCATCACCATTTCTGGTTCAGCTTGTCCTGACAGCTATTTGTGTCAAGCACCTTGCTGAATTCTCGCATCATCTTGTTGGGCTCCATGGAACTTGCAATGGTCATATTCCACATTAAGTGCAGCGAGTGTGGCTTGGCCCCTCCAGGGTTGAACATCTCCACTTAGTTTTTGCTTTTTGGTTCATTCAGTTTCCATCCCAGCAAATCTCAAACAAAGATGTCTTCATATACACTTGAAGGAGAACCTGCTGAAGGAGCCCCTGTGGCCCAGGGCTGGCTGTGGCTGTTGCAAGAGGGAGAGGCTGGGGGCACACTGGGGCAAAATCTGCTGGTCCCACACCTGCTGGAGCTGCCCAGTGTATATGGAGTTTGGTTTGGATACACCCTGGGGGAAATTGGCATTATCTGGGATTCCAGCACTGCTGTTGATACTGAAGGATGAAGGGGAGGCAGCAAGGACACACTGGAGGGATGTGCTGGGCTGTAGCACTTTACAGTTACCTTCCATGGTGGGGAGGCCCGGAGACCTGGTTGGGCAACGCCCAAGCTGTCTTAGATGCTTGACATTGGCAGGAAAAGTCCGAGGAGCCTGCAGGGGAAGCAGAAGCCCTGGAGGCCCTGGGACCCTGACATGATTAGGCTGTCTTTGCCCTTCTGCATGGAGGCTAGCCAAGGCTGGCTCTCCCCCAAAGTGGGGAATTCCTGCTCTCATTTGGGCTGATAGAGAGATTGCTGTTGCAGAGGGGCCAGGGGTGGTCTTCCTCTCTGGACAGGATGGGGGCTGGTAGACATGATGGCTTTGCTGCTTGCTTTTTGCCTTGTCTCCTGACCCTCTCAAGATTTGCCAGGTTCCTCTGAGAATTCTTAGAAATTGTTATGGACTGAATTGTCTGTCTACTGCCCCCCCCCCACCCCATCCCACACCAAAGTCATATAATGAAGCTCTAACCCCCACTGTTGACTATATTGGGATATAGGACCTTTAAAGAGATGATAAAAGTTAAATTAGGTCATAAGGGTGGGGCCCTGATTTAATATGGCTGATGTCCCAATACGAAGAGGAGACACTAGGGATATATCGGTGCAGAGGAAAAGGCCATGTGAGGACAGCAAGAAAGCCAGGAAGAGAGACCTCATTAGACACCAGCCGTTACAGCACGTTGATCTTGAACTTTGAGGCTCCAGAATTGGGAGAAAATAAATTTCTGTTGTTAAAGGCACCCAGTTTGTGGCATTTTGTTACGGCCATTGTACTTGACTAATACAGCAATTAAAGGTAGGAATGACAGGTTCACTGAAACTCAGTGCTTGGGGCTGGCAGAGACCTAGTGCTATACCTTGTAGGATGGGGAGGGAGTGCTGCTGTTGGTCAGATCTGCTGAAGGCTGGGGCTTCAGGGTGAGGGTGTAGACCCGCAGCTTGGATCTCTGGTGTTCCAGGAGCAGATAGCTGGCTACCACCTCCTTGTACCTTTGGCTCATCAGTGAGTCCTGGAAATTCTCCCATGAGCAAACCGTGGACACAATCAACTCAGTTTGTGGGGTCCTTCTACTCAAGAGACTGGCTCCATGTAAGGCTTTAGTTCTTCATCTTTATGACACACATTCATCCCATGGATCCTTCATGATTTGCTCTAAAGTGCCTCTCTTGCTGGGACATTGAGAATGAGACATTTCTTGAGCAGGTTTTCACATTCCAAGCTCAAGTCAAAGAGAATATGGTATATTCAACTCACTTTTCCCTCCTGCAGCTCCCTGAAGTTCTGTGCATCAAAGGCAGGGATCCACTGACCAGCATATAGAAAATGACTCCCTGGCTCCACACAGCCAAGGTGGGTGCCTTATACTTTGGGCCCTGGTAGAGTTCCAGGGTAGCATAAACGGGGACTGCTCCAGAGGGTGTCTAACTTGTTGCCAATGGTGGATTAGTTGCTGAGCCAAAGTCTGCAGTCTTGATGTTCATGCCAGCATCCAAGAGCTAGTTTTCTGTCTTTAAGTCTCTATGGACAATGAACTTGTGATGCTGTATAGCAAACACTATTTACTATACTGTACTATAGCATGATGCTATAGTTTGCTAATAGCAAACACTATTTGGTAGAATTTGGCTTGGATCGCTTTTTCTTACATACTTTCATGAGCCACTAGGTACTCACCTCCACTAGTTTACTCCATGACAAGGAAGCTTGTCCTTAGTCTCCATCACTTCACATAATCTCACTATGTGGGGATGATCCAAAGCCTTCATGATTTTTACTTTTTGGGATAGTCTCTGGAGGCTGGAGGAATTCTGTTGAGTCTTGTTAGTGATCTTTATGGCTACCTCTTCCTAGTCAGGATGTGTCAGGCCAAGTTCACCATGGCAAAGTACCCTTGCTGATGGTCTTGAATAGCTGGTTGTTGTCAACATGGTCTCCTCAGCAGAGCTGGCTGAGAAGCCCTGCAACGTGTTGGATTAACAGCTGGGCTTGAAAGCAAGTTGTCTCAGGATCAGCTTAAGCTTGAGATAGGCTGGTGAGAAGCTTGGTCCAGGTCCAGGTCCAGGTCATCTCAAAAGAAAATCACTTCCAAAGACCACTCACTGAACTGATCTTTATAATGGAATCAAAACATAATGGCAGACTAAAAATGAACAAAGACAAATACTAACACACTGAGAAAAGAAGAAATGAGACAAAAGAATAAATTTTAAAAATAAAGAAAAAAGAAAACTGGTAAGAAGAAAAAAAGGAAAAATAAAGTGAGAAAAAAGAAAAAAATGGAAGAATGAGAAAAAGAGAAAAAAATTAGTAACAAACAAAATATACAAAAAGCCCACAATGCCAAGGAGAAAACAAGCTTACTTTAGTCAAATGTCCTTCAGGTCACTGAAAACCAGCTTCTTGAGCTGGAAGGACAGCAAACCTAGGCCCAACCATGGGCTTTTATAGGTGCTTGGAATTCCATAATAATGGCTCTTTATGAGGTCACAGCAAGAAAGTGACCTATTATGGCTGGTGATCATCCACAGTGTTTTTCTGGTTTTTTGTAGTCTCAAGAATCTGTTTGTCTTAAAAAAAAAATACCGAGAACCCCAAATAGCTTTTTGTTTATGTAGGTTATAGTTACTGATATTTACTTTATTAGGATTGAAAACCTGTATGATGCTTCAGTGGCTTTTTCATTTCTAGTTTGAAAAGCTGTAGCAACTTTTTTTGTCTTAGAGTATTTTTAAATGTCCAAATAGGTGGGAAATTTTAGTTTATCTTTTTATTAACTCTTTTCATTCTATTCATATTTCAGTTTGTATCTGTAAAATAAAATGACTCTATATAGTAAAATATAATTAAAATACCATTCTAAAAACAGTGATTCATCTATTCAGTGCCAACATTTTTAATTCTCATATATTTTGAAATCTTTTGTTTCTCAGGTTGTATGCTTGAATCGGGATCCAAAAAAGGTCCACGTATTGTGATTGGTTGATATGTCTCTTAAGCCTCTTTTAATCAGTTTTTGCTCCATCTTTTTTCTTTCATAATTTATTTTGGAGGAATTCAGTTTTCTAATGTCCTTCTGTCTGGATTTGCTGATTGTATTCCTGTGGTGTAAATTAACAAGTTCTGTATTTCCTGCAAATTGATTGTTCAGTCTTGAGGTTTAATCAGATTTTATGTGATCTTTTTGGTGAGATGCCTTCGTGGGCTCTGTGTTCTTTAATCAGGAGGTACATGGTGTCTGATGGTCTCTGTCATGTTAGTGGACTTCCATTCTCATGCCGAGATCCATTAACTCATGACAAGTGGCAAAATACTATATCATCCTTTTTAATTATTAGCTGGAATACTTTTACAACGAGAAAGGTCTATCTATTTTTATAAACTTTCTAACCCAATTACCTTGTGGTCAGAGATGACGATCTTTGATTCCTGTTCTTGAAATTTGTTGGAGGCTTTTTTAATTGTCTAATACACCTACTTTTTTTTTCCAGTTGTTTTTCATATAGGGCTTCTAGGTGAAATTTCACTTCAACAAATGTTCCTGTGACAAAAATGTATCTTGAAAGGTTCTGAGCTAAGTCAAGGGAATAAATGGCTAAGTGAGGAATTTGGGCATATGAAACATCTTGGATTTTTAAGGTCCTGAGAATATTTGAGATCTTTTTAGGGGTGAAAAGATATAAAGGCAGCCACCTACAGTGCTACCCACAGCCTTTAGAAGTGTGCCCAACATGCAGTGCATGTTCAATGTATTTTACCATTGTTATTAGTATATAATCTAGCGATCTCATTTTATATGTGGGAAACTGGGGCTCATTCATTTGTTTGTTCATTCATTAAATGTTTCCTGTGCCCATATGGTCTGAGAAGGCACTATTCCAGGTGCTGGGTAAACTGCAGAATAAAGTCCCTGAGTTGTGTTGTTTTGTTGTGGGGGGGGGGAAACAAATCAACAAATTAACAGGTAAGTTGAGAGGGTGATGAGTGATATGAAGGGAATAAACAAGGTGATGTGTTAGTGCTACTGGGTAGGGCATTACTTTGGATGGGGAGCTAACATTTCATAAGAGACTCCTGGACAGGAAGGAGCTCAATAAGGGAAGATCTAGGAAAAGGACTTTCTAAGCAGAGGGTTCCACAAGTTCAAAGGCTTTTCGGTGGAAACTGGCTTGGTGTGATCAAGTTGCAGAAAAGCCATAGGTGTGGCAAACAGGCCCAAGGGTGGTGGAAGGTGAGGGGTGGGGCGGGGGTGAAGGGGCAGAGAAGAGAATACAGTTTTTCTGGTGGATTCTACACTGGTAATTTTGTATCTCACTTTGCGTGATTCTGAGCCCTGGTATCTGTGTTTCTTCAGCAGAACATGTGCAGTTGCAAAATACAGTGTTTTAAAAAATCACTTCCCTAACCCTGTCTGCCCCTGCTTCGAAGTCTAGACCTGGCACCTTAGGAGGGCAGTTCTGAAGGAAACATGTTTGCTTTGCCACAGTCTGGGTTTTCTTTCTGGCCTCTGCAGCCTGTGTGTGCCCACGGACCTTCAGCGTGAGCTGCTGATTGCAGCAGGGTTGAAGACTCAGCCCCAGGACGATTCCTGCTTTGCGCTCTGCCCCGACCTCTGGTGGACTCGGCTTGTTAAGACATAGATCAGGCTAGACACGGGAAGCCTTTGCCTCCTATCCCCACCTGCCGGTATTTGGCTTGGAGTGTGCACTGCGTTGGGCCTCCAGGACCTGCGGAGAGGCACAATTTCAGACACTGCCATAGGGTGGCTGGATGGCTTTTGACCTTCCAGCACGTCTTACTTTGGTACAAGAACCATTCTTTAGAGTTTGGATGTCATTACTCCTGCCTGTACCTGGAGCACAATGGGTGGGCGTAGGATCCAGCCTGACCAATGGGAGCACTTCATTCCTTTGGCCTCAGGGATTGGTTCATAAAGAGCACATGACCCAAACTGGGCAAATCAAGTCTTTTCTCGGAGCTGGTACAGGAACCTTGGGAGAGAGGGCTCCTTCTTCTGGATTTAGAATTTTATAGGTCACGTGTATCTGGATTGCCAGTAGCCATGCCATTGGCCACGTTGGAGAGAGGCTGCCTGAGAATTAAATCAACATTGAGGAGGAAGGCAGGGTCTGGAAGTTCAAAGGGAGTTATCATTTCAGCTCCTGCTTATTGCCTAGAGTAGGCCAATATATTCCTTTTTATTCTTAAGCTAGTTTCAGTTGGGTTTCTGTCACTTGCAACTGGAAATCTTTTTTTTTTTAATTTTTTAAAGATTTTATTTATTTATCAGAAAGAGAGAGACAGAGGCAGGCAGAGGGAGAAGCAGACTCCTTGCTGAGCAAGGAGCCGGATGTGGGACTCGACTCCAGGACCCTGGGATCATGACCTGAGCCGAAGGCAGACGCTTAACCGACTGAGCCACCCAGGCATCCCGCAACTGGAAATCTTCTAATTAATACAATAAATACTAGCGATTGTTATAATCAAAATAGTAGTAGATAATCAAAGGTAAGTTTGAAGTAAATATGATGTGGCACTTTATGACTCTTGCCACATTTGGAATTATATTGTATAGTCATCAGTATGACTATTATAAAATGTCGGTCTCTCTATGAGCAGGATCATGTTTATTTTGCTTATCACTCTAGCTCACTGGTTGATAGTAAGTTCTCAATAAATATTTGTGGAATGAATAAATAGTTATGTGGCAATCTTTACTGGTGTGAGAATCTAATTGCCATTATCCAATACAGTGGTTATCTAGGGGAATGCCCTATTCTTCCCCAAGTTATGCTGAAGTGAAGTGTTTATCTAGGGGAATGCCCTGGTTTTCAGCAAGTTATGCTGAAGTGAAGTGTTTAGGAGTAAAGTGGGATGATGCCTGCAACTTAACTGGCTCAGCAAAAAATAAGTACATAAATAAATAAATAAATGAAAAAAATATATATCCATGTTAGAGAAGAGAAGGCAAACATGGCAAAATGCTAATCATTAGTGAAATTAAGTGGTGGCTACAGAGGTGTTCATATTATTCTTTCAACTTTTATATGCTTAAAAATGATCAAAATTTAAGTTTGCAAAAGAAAAAAGATTACCATTATTTGGATGGGCACTCATGTTTGCCCTGCCTTTAAGAAACTTCCAGTCTCACAAATGCTGTGATCCGAAGGGGCACCTGCACCCCAATGTTTATAGCAGCAATGTCCACAATAGCCAAACTATGGAAAGAGCCCAGATGTCCATTGAGAGATGAATGCATAAAGAAGATGTGATATATATATATACACATTTATATACAATGGAATATTACTCAGGCATCAAAAAATTGAAATCTTGCCATTTGTAATGATGTGGATAAAACTAGAGAGTATTATGCTAAGTGAAATAAGTCAGAGAAAGACAATTATATGATTTCACTCATATGTGGAATTTAAGAAACAAAACAGGATCATAAGGGAAGGGAGGGAAAAATAAAACAAGATGAAATCAAAGAGGGAGACAAACCATAAGAGACTCTTAATCATAGGAAACAAACTGAGGGTTGCTGGAAGGGAGGGGGATGGGGGGATGGGGTAACTGGGTGATGGCCATTAAGGAGGGCACATGATGTAATAAGCACTGGGTGTTATATGCAACTGATAAATCACTGAACTCCACCTCTGAAACTAATAATACACTATATGTTAATTAATTGAATTTAAATAAACAAAATTTAAAAAAAAGAATCGTCCAATCTCCAAATTCTAGGACAAATACACCAGAGAAAGACCATTTGCATTACAAAAGAATTTTTCATTTTCCAGGAAAAAAACCCCTCAAGTCTTTAAATAATAGTAATTAAAAGGGTCCAATGAAGGCACAGAGTTCAGCGGTAGGGGAAAGTGGGATTAGCCCTATAGAGCAAATCTTCTCCTTCCCTTCCTTCCTCCTTCCCTCCCCAACCTTTTCTCTTTCTTTTCTCCTCCTCCTCCTTCTTCTTCTTCTTGTAAAATAGAATAGATTTTTTTTCTTTAGATTCTAAAGTCACTGTAAAAGAAAAGTTCAGGCACTAAAGAAAGGTATAAAGGAGATAGTAACCCATCACAGGTTTAAGGTATTGTGATCCCTCTATTGCATGACCTAGTATTTAGCCACATATATTAATTTTATTCATGAAGCAGGAAAAGATAGACCTCCAGCATTATTTTTCATGGTGCTGGCATCATCATATCATCATAACCATCATTACCTCTTCACCATCATTGGAGGCTTGTTATGTCAAGCACTGTGCTAAGTGCTTTACCTGCTCTGATTCTCGCAAATAGCTCCATGAATAAGAGGAAAGCATGGTTTTGAGAGGTTAACTTGCCAAAGGCTGAGTGGAACTTTAAACCTGGCTGGCTGACTCCAGAGGGATCACAATACCTTAAAAGAAGAAAGAGAAAAAGAAGAAAAAGATAGGAAAGAGAAGGTTGGGGAGGGAAGGAGGGAGGAAGGGAAGGAGAAGATTTGCTCTATAGGGCTAATCCCAGAGCCTGTGCTCTTAATCACGCACCATTATTTTTATCTAGGTCTCTAACTTTGTGTGTTTTAGTTATTTCTCAGTCTTAACATTTATAAACAATGCTGCCAGGAATATCTCAGGATAAACATTTTTATGAGTCCTCAAAAATCTCAGCCCTTAGGACCCCTGGGCTGTATTTCTTCCTGAAATATTAATGAGGCAGATATTCTTACTAAGTAAATGGGAAAATATACCCAGCAGTGAGTCTTCCTATAAAGTCGTGCTGCCAACAGTTGGAAGGGAGTCTTCTGATTGATCTCGTCTGGGTAAGAATCTTCTGTAATAATGACTTAGTAACAGAAGTGATTACAATAGTAGTAACACCCCCAAACACCTTGCTATGTGCCACGCACTGGGCCATGCCTTTTTCCTTTGTGATTTTCTTAATCTTTAAAATAATCCTGTGAGGTAGGTGTTATCCCACTGTGTTCAGAGGAGAGCAAACATCCTGTGGCATCCCTGACTATGGGGACAGCTTTTGCTTACACCTGTTTATGAAGGGGGAACTCTGTTTTGCAAAGCAGACTGGACCACTTGTGGATTGCCCAAATTGCTTACTTACTCTTTTAAGTAAGAATTCCCTTAAAATCACTGCAGAATTCACTAAATCTCTTTTCACACAATAGAGCTTGCACTTAAAAAAAAAAATGACAGTGAGCACAACTGCCATTGTTGAGTACTTGCAAGGGGCTAGCATTTGTTCTCAGTGCAGTTCTCACAAGTATTACCTCGTTTATGCACCACGATCTTGTGTATGTGCGGGGGGGGGTATTATTTTCTCCATTTTATATATGAGGTGGTTGAGCCCTGTAGCTATTGAGTGCCAAGGCCAAGACAGTCCCCTCTCACCTGCCTGTATTTATCTGTGGCTTTAGAACCTGACCTCCCTAGCAAGATGCCCAAGGGCAGAAGAGTGAAGCTGGTCAGTGGCGTCAGCCAGTTTAGAAAGACAGAAAGCAGCTGACCAAGCTCCTTCCCCAAGCTTTGCAGGTTTCAGAGTTTCATACAGTATGTGTGTATGTTGGAACAAGGAAAATTTACATGAAAGACTAGCAAACATTAATTACCCTATCAACAAACATTATCTAGTCACATCTATTGATGTATAGGGGCTTCTGTTAAAGCCTAATGGTAGACACTTTGCCAGGAGCGAATTTACCTTAGAATCTATTCTACATACTCTTCTGTTGTGGGTTGAATTCTGTGTCCCTCAAAGATGTTGAAGTCCTAAGTCCCAGCACCTATGAGCGTGACCTTGCTTGGAAATAGGATCTTTGTAGATGTCATCAAGTTGAAATGAAGTGTGAGGGTGGGCCCTAATCCAGTGTGACTGGGGTTCTTATAAGAAAAGGAAAGTGCCATGTGAAGACCCAGACACACAGCGAGAGCGCCATATGGCAAAAGAGGCAGAGATTTGAGTGCAGCTGCTGCAGGACAAGGGACACCAAGGATTGAAGCCACTACCAGAAGCTAGAAAGACAAGGATTCTATCCAGAGTCTTAGAGAGCATGGTCCTGCTGACACCTTGATTTCAGACATTTAGCATCCAGAGCTGTGGAGAAATAAATTTCTTTTGTTTTAAGCCCTCAGGTTTGTGGTACTTTGTTACAGAAGCTCTAAGAATCTAATACAAGCTCCCATTCATGGATAGGGGTTGATAAATTATTCGAAAGATTGGATGCAGAGTTGCATAGAAACTTTCCTTTTTTGTTCATTCCCTCTGAGGTTTTCAAATATCAGTGCATATAAACAAAAACACATAAATGTATTCTATAGGTGGTTTAGAGTATTTTTGTGGATAATTTTGACTGTCTGAAATTTTCTTATTTGATCATTTAGAATGTAACCCCTAATCTTCTTTGTATGGTGTTTCTCTTTGCTTTCTCTCCCCTGGACAAAATTCTTCCCATTTTTCTTGCAATATTTTTCTAGACCCCTCACCAACCTAATGTGTTCTCCTTTGAATATATTACAGTGGATCAGTGTCCCTCATAAAATGTGGTACTCAGTATAGGAATTACAGTGGGACTGTTACTGTCCTTTCCTTGGATATGGACACTGTACTTCTACCAATGAAATCTAACTTTGCTTTTTTTTTTTTTAAGCAACCACATATCAGTTATTTAAATGAAACCCTATGTCTTTTTTTTTTGCAAGCAATAAAAATATTTATTTTAATTTTTACTGTGAACATATATTACTTTTAAAAAATTTAGTGATGTAACAAAATGGAAGGGCTAATTTAAGTAAAAAGGATATGAAATTGTTTGCTATAATTATAACTACAAAACACAAAAACAAAGCAAAAAAAAAAAACAAAACAGGACATGCCTTTACAGAATGGAGGAAATAAACCAGAACGTTCACATTATTGTTCACCTCCAATGCCCTAGCTCCTAGCATTGATAACTACTTGGTGTTCTTCAGTGAGTATTGGTATTAGAGATGAATTCATTCCAAATTCGCCGTAATGAGATTATATAACTTTCATCGTGAAGAAAATATACAAGTATATAAAAATAAGACTGATTTCATACCCCAAAAACAGTAAGACAAGGGAAGGGGCTTTAATGTTGTTCACAGAAAGATATCAAATGCCAGATCTATAATAAATTAAAGTTACAAACAGAAAAACCATGTCGTTCAGACTAATGGAATGTGAAGTTACTGGGGAAAAAATGAATTATTTTCCATGTGGAATGACAAAGCTTATCTATACCACTTCAACGCTTTTGACGACTCTGGAATTTGTCTTTTTAAAAAAACACATAGCTCCTAAACCAGATTTACCAGATAACCATTCTACACCTTTTTAAAAACACCAAAATATAGGTGTTTTAAGACACTTGGATATACGTGTCATATTGCTCCCATTAAATTTTATTTTGTGCAAATAATAGATAAATAAGTCCTGGAGACCTAATACACAGAACAGTGATTATAGACAACAAAACTTTGTTATAAAATTAAACTTGCTAAGAGAGTAGATCTTAATTTTTCCCAACACTAGAAGAAATGGAAGTCATGTGATGTGATAGAGGTGTTAGCTAATGTTATAGTGACAACCAAAGCAAAGTAAATGTATCAAATCAGTATGCTGTATACTTTAAACTAACAAAATGTTGTATGTCAAATATATCTCAATGAAGAAAGTCTATAAAATTCTTCAATTTTGTTTTTTCTCAGTCTCTCTCTTTTTCTCTTCTAGCTTGTTGAAATAGTCTTGGTCCCATGAAAGCATCCTCCCTGTTGTCATCTCCAGGTTTAATAAATAAATTTGCCTTTTAAAAGTATTAACTTTCCTTGACTTTCTTCCTGTAGGTTTGTGCCATGTTTTGGCATTCAGATTTGGCTGGGTCTCCCTCTCCTATTTGTGTGGCCCCTGTGGGAGTTTTGTGTGTTGTTAAATACATTTCTTTCTTTAGATGCTGGCTTCTCTTCCTATCTCTTGAGGTGAATGTGAATTTTTTTAGTCAGAATGTTATTAAGACAGACTTAATACCTTTAGATTGTAACAATCTTTTAAGAATAACAATGTGATAATAACATTATATTTTGTTGAGAGGCTGAAAAGAACTTATTAGTAAGATAATAAAACTCACTAATAATTAGTGGGTTTCTTTTTATGTACTATGCATGCTCATTTAAGAAACATATTTTATTGAGGTGAAAGTCACATATCATAAAATTAACCATTTTAAAATGATCAGTTCAGTGGTATTAAATATATTCATAATGTTGTACAATCACCACTCCATTTCCAAAACAATTTCATCACCCAAAAGTAAAACCCTTTACCCATTAAGCATATTCTTCCACACTCCCCTCCTCTCAGCTCCTGGCAACGACCATTCTGCTTTCTATGTTTCAGTGGTCTTACTTATTTTGGATATTTCATATAAATGAAATCTGTATGTGACTTTTTGTGCCTGGTTTTTTTCGGTTAGGATGGTTTGCAGGTTCATCCATGTTGTAGCATGTAGCAGTATTTTATTCCTTTTTATGGATGAATAATATTCTATTGTGTTTGTCCATTCATCTGTTGATGATGATTTGTGATGTTTTCATCTTTGGGCTATTGTGAATAGTGCGGCTATGGGCATGCATGTATATGTACTTGTTTTAGCAGTATCTTATAAACTGTGCCTTTTAAGAATTTGAAAAATGTGATCACTATGTTTTTAGGAAACCTTTATTTGGGTAACTGCAGTTCATAAATGGAATGGTATCTCCACAGAAGTTTCTTGCCTTTTGTAGCGCTTGCCCTCCCCTGGATTATGTTCCCATTTCTGGGCTATTTTTCAGGATGAGTGAGTAAATCACCATCGTCATCATCCTCCTGATATTGGAGATAGTAGTTGTCATTTGAGAGTACATTATATGATTAATGCTGTTATTATCCCCACTTTACAGACGGAGAGACTGAAGCTTATGAAATTTAAGCACTTTTTCCAGGTTATACACTAGTAATAGAGCAGGGACTAAAACCCAGATCTTTTATGATTCTAAAACTGTAGGTATGTGATGATTATGTGCCCGAGTTTCCTATCTTTCATGAAGGTGACTTAAAAAAAATTGCAGTGGATACCTGCTGACCATCAGTGATAATAAACCATTCATCAGTGAGTCCTGAAATCAATTTAGTGGGGCACAGACCTCATTAAAAGCTGAAATGGAATGGAATAGGATGGAAAATATCATGTAGTAAGGGTATTACTCTATGCAACTTTCATTTCAGTTACATGTGTGTGGCATGTCTGCACTGGGTCATGATGTAAAATGTATTTCTTATTGTGGGTTGCAGTAAAAAATATTTGAAAACCCTGCACTAACCTACTCATACGTTCATTTTCTTCCCCCCTAATGTTTGAACTTTTATGTGCCTAAAGGGTTCTTGTTAGTTTCTGCATTCTTAAATATGGAGAAGTTCCTCTCATCCTCCAAGTTCACAAATCACAAATTCCCTGAAGTACAGCATTTTTTGCTCCCTCACAGCCATCCCTGACTTACCCTACATGCCTTTTATAAGATGTGGCTGGTGCGTGCTGAGTTCGGTGCCGCATGCCTTTGAAATTCTCTTCACAATCCCGCAAGTACGGAGTTCCCTTTGGTTATTAAATGACAAAAAATGTACACATTTAATAAGCACTCTATTAGGTGGTAGCCCACATCTATCACATTCGACACAAATAACAATTGTGTTCATTTGTCACTTACTGGCACCCACATCAGATGGGCGAGATATGGAAGAAGACATCTTCCCTGCTGTCTGTCACACAGTAGGAGTGCCATGTGGAGCACTGATCCCCAAACAGCCTCTGGGAAGGGACCCTGTGGATATGCAGATGATAACTTCACATGGTCAATGCTGGGTTTTCTTCACGTCGGTAGCTATTCACAGCGGTTCTCTGGGGACCCTTTCAAAAGCCAGTCTGAAAACGTGTTCCTTAAAACACAGATTTTTATTAATAATGAAAACATATTAAAAATGCCAAATTGTTGTGGAAAGTCCAAAAGAATTCTTTTAATAAACTGGAGTGAATTATAACTTAAATCTACAAAATAGAATTAGGGTTTAAATTTTTTATTTATGTACTCTAAATGCAAGAATTCAGTTTCTTATTGAAACATTAAAAAAAAAAGTCATGTTGAAAGTTCAAGGGGTTCTTGATTGGGTGGGGATGGTGGAGACTGATCATTCAGTAAATGTTATTGAAACACCCACTGTGTGTAAAATACTGTGCCTCGTGTTGAGGCGACAAAGGAAAAAAGTATGTTAGCAAGCTACTTGAGGAAGCTGTCCAACAGAAAAACTCCTGTATGTGTTTATAGGGTACTTTTAAAGAAAGTTCATCAAGATCTTGTATGCCATCAATGGTGGGAAATTAAAACCCCAATGTCTGTTAAAAAGGGAATAATTAAATATATTTTGGTAGAAACATAGAATGTGATACAGAAAAACATTACAAAGAAAGAAGTAGGCCTTCAAGACAACCATGAGAAAAAAGCAGATTTTAATGTGAACAAAGCATGCTTCTGAAGCATCTGTCTCATTCACTGTTTTATTTCAAGCATCTAGAATAGTTCTTGGAATATAGTAAGTGTTTGGTAAGACTGTGATAACATTTTAATAAAAATAAGTGTGGGGGTATCCACCTACACAGATATACATCAAACTGTGAAGAGTGGTTAGCTCTGAGGAGTGTGCTTAGGGATGGGGCCAAAAGGTCCTTAGGAGGGCAGAGATCATATCATGCATGGGTCCCAGTGCCTGCTAAGTGCACCCAGTGTCTATTAAGTGCAAACAATCAATGTTGTGAGTTAGGCCTGCAGTTGCCTAATTCATTTTTGTATTCTAAACAGTGACTAGAAGGATGCCTTGAGCATTGTGGTTGCATCAGACACTGTTGGCTGCTTATAAAGCAGCTGTTCCTCATTTCTTCCTAAGTTTAGAGACCCCCAATTTTGTCCAGCCTACAATATGATCTGGGAATATGGACTACTTCCCAGAGTCCAGGGTCCAAACCTAGTTTGGTAATCCCATTCCCCATTTGCTCTAGAGATTTCAGGGTGGCCATGTGATCAACTTGTGGCCAGTGAGACATAAAAGGAAGTCTTCTGGGAGGGATTTTGCTTTGAGTAAAATGAGATGAGGAGATTAGCTCCTTTCTTGTCTTAAATGTGGTTGTGTGAAGATGTGATGTTTGGACTTGAGTCAGCCATATTGCTGAAGCAAGAAGCCCAAATATAAAAAGATAATATGGTAAAGACTGAAGAGAAGAAAGGTAGGGAGAGTCTGAGTGCTGGGTGACATTGCTAAACCTCTGCATCAGTCCTGAAACTGCCAGAAAGGGAATTGAATTGTGAAAATTTGCAAGCAGCTGTAAGATATGCATTGCTACTTGGGGCTGAAAGCAATTCTAACCTACACAGATGCTCTAAAAAAAGGCTTGCATTAACAAATTCAAATATTAATGAATTCAAAATAAATATATAAATTAAAAAAATACTTACCAATGCAAGATGATGTGTACCGTGTATTGAGTGAATAACACAGCCTGGTGGGCCTATCATGGATGGATGATAGAGAAATGTGAACTGTCTTGCAAAGAACCCAATTTAAATAATTGACCCATTAAAAAACACGTGAACTGATGCTTGAAGGCTGATAATAGTAAAGGTGTGGATTTAACAATTAATTAGCTATGCAAAAAAAGTCACTTTAGTTTTTGATAGCTTAACTTGGTCTCCTTTTTGAGACTTCATTCTGCTTGATGCCAGGAAACGTAATACTAATTTATTCTAGCTAAAGTCAGTCAAGTCAGTATCGTCTGTCTTCCTTCCTTATCTCTAGATGACATCGGAGTACTGATGGGCTCATGTGGTGTCATGGAGAGGAGTGGGGGGCATTTATTCTATATTGGTGACTGCTGACAATGGCAGTAATTCTCAAGCTTCAGTGGGCATGCTTATCACCTGCATGTTTATTAAAATGCAGAATCTGATTCAGTGGGCCTAAGTGAGGCCTGAGATTCTGCCTTTCTGTCAGGCTCTCAGGCATGCCGTTGGTGCTGTCATGTGGACCACACTTTGAGTAGTAAGGAGAGGACTTTACTTAAAGTCACTGCTTTGGAGCTTTTTCTTAGTTTTCTAGGCACCAGGCTTGGATGGGGAGGGTTCCCGCCACCAGTCATAGTCATTGCATCAAATTTTGGTATACTTCTCTATTGTCTTTTTCCTCCTGTTTTATATATGACTTATGTTTTTGGTTTTTTCCTTCTCCCCTCTTGCTCCTCTGGCTGTCACGAGCTGGGAATGTGCCCCTGAAAAAAGGTGGCACATGTAATTCATTGTGATAATAAAATCTTTATTGTAATGTAATGAGCAGTGGGCATGTCTGGTTTTACTCTGGGAAAGCAGCATGGAAGGAGCTATTTAAATTAGTGACAAAGTATTAACAGTGAAACATATAATTAATACAGGATTGCTCTGTTGAATGAAATCCCATTGTGTGTGGCACATGTACGCCTGTGTGTGTTATGGCAGACGGTGACAACTGTAACGATTGTTTTCACTGTTGACTTCCTGGCTGTCACCCATGCTGATTTCTATCTGCTAGTGAAGGGCATGTGAGAGGAGGCGTAATCAGAATCATTACATTCCTCAAAGATCCGTTTTTCTATAATTCAGAGATAGGTCTTGGAATGCCAAGCAGGAATAGTAGCTAAACATAGTAGCTAGGGACCTTGAGTTGATCGTCAAAGCTCCCATTAGTGCAAGAGGTGGAACTTTTCTTAATAGAAATTACTGTAAATGGATATAGGAGTCATGGGGGTAATCGACTAATCAAGGCTTAAGCATGTTTGCAGAAAGCAAAAACCACAAAACAGTATGCCTTCCCCCATTAGCCCCTAAACAAAAGTGAGTGGCAATTGCTGGCAATCCATCTCAAACCAAGAGTAGAGCTCTTTAGGATGTCAAATTGCATGGAAATTGTAATGAGGGTTGCTAATGCTCATTGAATCTGTAGATCGTGTCTTTTATGTGAGTTGGGTTATTTTCCAAGACATTATATTTTACTTACCTTGAACCTTCTGTAGTTGAACTGTCTTGGTGATATACCTTGGTGGAATGCCAACTTCTAGGCTCCTTGGAGAATGCTCTGCTCTTCTTTCTGCTGTGGGTTTGAAATGTGACTTGCCTTGACTATCTGGAATTTCAAAATGTAAGCAATAGTACCACCCAATGGTGTCTCAGCAGCCTTCTGGTGGAGAGGAAAATAGATTTTACTTTTAGATCAAATTCATGAAGCTCTGTGCTCAAATGTGGCTCCCAGGCCCCATGGATTATATCTGTCTCTCAGTGGAGAGCTAGGTTCTTTGATTCTTGTCATCATTGAGAAAAGTGACCTTGGTGGAATTCTCTAGTCTTGCTTAGTGAAAGTCACATCTCTCCTGAAAATGGGGGAAATTATACCTGCTATGTTCCCCTGGCTTTGAAAATTAGCCATCTTCGTTTTTAAGAAGTAGAGAACTGGTTTTGAAAACGAAGCAATGATTGGTGTTGTCCCATTAAAAATACTGTATTCTGAATATCCTAGACCTTTTCACTACCATGAAAAAAAATTCCATCTCCAAATCTAACCCTGCATTAAGCAGCAGGCTCCATGCATTGGGTCCGGTACAACTCGAGGTGCTTAAATAGTTATAATTGGAATCCAGATGTGGCAGACCTCCTGAGGAAAGCTGGTGCTCCTGCTATTCACTAGGGTCGTTGGTGAACCCTCAGTTCTAAGACACATAAACAAAAATTCATTTTTTACTGAAGATTTCATGAAGAAACAAGGAAGATGATTTGTATCATAGACCACGTTGTAGAGAGCTGATAAAGGTCCCATCCCTGTTCTGTCTTCTGCCAGCAAACTGGTCATTCCCTGTCTCTTACTCCAAATAGGCTTTGAAGACTCCTTTATTATCCAAGCTATTCAGCTTATGTCCCCAATTTATAGACCACCCCCACTTCAACAAAACCAGACTCTGGAATTAGCTCTAGAGTGGTCATCTAGTACCTCTTGGAGGACTCCTCCCTCATCAGAGCTTCCAATTTAGTTATTTCTCCAACTAAAATTATTTGGGTAGGTTGGTTCTCCTGCTGAGTAAAGATTTTTCTCATATTGTTATTAAGGTATATCCTCCCTACTTCCAAAAATGACTGTGAACCATTAAGAGGTTCAGATATTTGTAAAAATATATAGGAGTAGTTAATTACATAATACCAGGCATCATTCACTTTGTTACTGTTTATCCCATTGCCCCTGGTCTCTCCTTCAAAAGAGTTTTTCAACCACTCCAAGTAGAATTTTCATTCTCACTTCACTTTTATTCAATCTCTTGGTAGGCCCCTTCCCACCCCCCTGCTGTGGTTGGCCAGCTAGCCTTATTCTTCCTGGAAGCACTCTCTTAGATTCTCTCCCTCTTCAAGATTTCTTAGACCTCCTGGTTGCTGTTGCACTTGAAAGGTGTTAATGAATGACAATGATGTAATGTGTCATGGCTGCAGGACTATTTGCATTTAAATGGGGACTTTTGCATTTGCACAGTCTGAACCCAGAGAAATGACTCCTTGAGAATTACAGTCTTGGGGGCAGGCCAATGAAACAAGCATTTGGCTGTATATAACCGTCATTATACATGGATGCCCCTACCCCTGGGTGAGGGTAGACGCACTGTGGGGGGTGGGTGGAGGATGCAAGTGTCAACTAAAAAGTACACAACTGACATTACAAGATAATCCCATGTTTGATGGCTTATATGAACTGCCACACAATCACAGGGTACAAATGTAGTCACATCTCTTTGACTATCTTGTTAACTGTTGTATTGCTAGTGTTTTTTTTTTAAACCTCTTTATTGAGGTATCATCAAAATACAAAAAGCTGCACATATTTAATGTATACGACCTGATGAGTTTGAACATGAGTTTACACCCATGAAACTATCACCACAATCAATGCCATAAACGTATCCATCACCTCTAAGAGTTTCTTCCCATCCTACTTATTTAGTGAGAAGAACACTCAACTTCAGATCTACCCTTTTTGCAAATTTTTAGGTATATAGTATTTATTGTTAACTATGGGCACCATGGTATACAGTAGATCTCTAGGTCTTTTTTTTTTTTTTTTGAAGATTTTATTTATTTGTCAGAGAGAGAAATAGAACACAAGCAGGGGGAGAGGCAGGCAGAGGGAGAAGCAGGCTCCCTGCTGAGCAAGGAGCCCGATGTGGGACTCGATCCCAGGACCCCGGGATCATGACCTGAGCCGAAGGCAGCTGCTTAACCGACTGAGCCACCCAGGCGTCCCAGATCTGTAGGTCTCACTAATCTTGCATAACTGAAACTTTGTGCTCTTGACCAACACCTCCCTGTTTAACACTTTCTCCCACTCCTGCCCAGTGTTTTGCTCATCCCAGCACATAGTAAGTGCTCAATAATTACTTGTGTAGTGAAGGGATGGATACATAGATGGTTGATTTTTCCAATAGATTGCTTAAACTCTTCCTTATATGCAATAACTCCAAATATCTCTCCTGAGACTTACATGACCTGAACATTTCTATTAATTCCAGAATTTTTTCTTAGTCTCAAATGATGGGTGGGCAGCCAGTCCTCTCTTTCTTTCTTCCTGCCAGGCTCTGTTGCTGTGAAGCTGAATTCTTCACAGTCCTAAGAGGCTGGTTCACTGAAAGGGCCATAGAGGCTCTCCAAGAACCGTCCATTCCTTCAGGGCCAGGATGAGTGGGTGAACAGAGCTCTGACTCCCAAGACTGCAAATCTGAGCCCTTGCCTGTTTTAAGGGCACAGCCACATATCAGGGTATAGTCAAGAGGACATCCAATCCCAGCTGCAGCTCTTTACTATGGGGAAGAAATGGTATTTGGTGACATATAATGCATGTCAATTGCTTAGTATAGTCTCTGGCATATAGTAATCATTTGGTAAATTAAACTAATTTATAAAGTATGAATGTGTTAAGGTAGATTAGGTGGCTGCAATAGAGACCAAAATTTAATGGCTCAAAGAAAAAAAATATTTCTCATTCTTGTTCCAGTATCAGGTGAGTGTCCCAAGTGTTAAAGAAAATTTTGCAGACAATTAGCTATAAGCATGTATCAGAGTCTTATGGTCATGCACACAAGGGAAATGGACCTAGAAGGCCACTTCCCAAATTCACTTTTGTCAGGGAGCCTTGATAGGGTTTAGTTAGATAAACACTGTTAGAATAGACACAGAAAGAAAAGAAAGTCTGGTTAAAGGTCACTAGACCTTTGATTGACAGTTGGCAACTGAGTGTATGGGTAATTGGGCATGTGGGTAATTGGTTTCCCAGAGCAAACCTTAATCCCATTTAGGTTCATAGGAAATTGCTTAAGCATTTTATCAGGAATGCTAACTTCTCAGAAAGAGATTGTGAGGCAAAAAGATTCTGTCTTCAGACTAGGTTTGGAACAATTTCTCTTATGTGCAGGACTGTGGGCCACTCTTCCCATCCAGTCATTTAGGCACCCTGAATGATGGCAGCTCTGCCATTTTCAGTATGTGGCTTTAATGTCATTTTGGTCATTGTCAAAATAGAGATTTAGTCTTAAGCAAATGAACCAGAGGTTGGAAATAGAACTTCTGCTTACACATCACTGAGAGCTTAGTTACATAATCACCAATTTACAAAGGGGTCTGAGAAATTCAGTCTCTGACAGGCTATCCAGGTCCTGGCTGCAGATCTTTTACTGTGGGGAAGAAATGGAGTTTGGGGACAGCAATGGTCTCTGCCACAGTGGGAGTGTGACTAGCCTTTCTGATTCTACTGTGTTCTGGAGCAAGAGTTGTCAATCTATGGCCCACAGGCCAAATCCCACCAATAGCTCTTCTGTAAATAAAGTTTCATTGGAACACAACCATGCTCATTCATTCATTTACAGTCTATGACTGATTTCATACTACAACAACAAAGTTGAATAGTTGAGACAGGGACTACATGGCCCAAAGCCTAAGATATTTACTCTTTGACCCATTATAGAAAAAGTTAACTGACTGTGTGGGGTTACCTGATTGTGTGAGGGCTGGTGGCATGGGAGTGAAAGAATTCACCCAAGGCAGAACAAATGAGATAAAAGTTTATTGAATAGACTGCAAGGAATCAGCAGGCAGGGCAACAAAGGAGAAATTATCTGCCTTGAGGTGGTGGTCAGCGGCCACAGTTATAGGGTAGAGTGCGGACTATGGGGACATATGGAATTTTCTCTTTTTTGGTACTCCTAGGAACTGTGCCTGGTTGTATTGGTCAGTTAGGGCCCATGGCTATTTTAAGGTGGGTCAGTTAATGAACCTGCGTCAGCTTAGTGGTCACTCTGGGCTTTTTTGCCTTGCCCAAGTTTCCATTGCTCAAGCTGGTTGCCTGAAAGCATCCTGAACACTGTTTTAGAGAGGGTTCTGAATTGCCCACCGAAATAGGCCTGCTGAATCAAAGGATATATGTGTTTAAATTTTGATAGATTTTGCCCTTTATACTTGTACTAGCATTGTATGAGATTGCCTGTTCCCCAGTATCCTCACCAATGCTGAGTGACATCAAACTTCCATGTGGCCAATTTGATATGTGAAAAATGGTATTTAAACTATAGTTTTAATTGCACTTACCTTATTAGTATTAAGATTTAGTATTAAGTATTAGTTATAATAAGAAATATATTTGTTTTTTGTCCCTGATTCCTGGTACAAATCTCCTAAGACCAGTGGGATTTCCTGAATGATAGGAACATTTTTTGATATTAATAACAAACCCCTTTCAATTACACCTGAGTTTTGGAAAGCCCCTGTGGGTGGGGCTGGTTGCTATAGGAACCAACCAGGATTAGAGGATTGGAATTTACAGTCCCCTTCCCTCCCACCTTGGAGGGGGGTGTAGGTGAAGGTTGAATCAATCAATCATGCCTACATAAGGAAGTAATGGAGCCTCAATAAAACCCCAAAAGAATGGGGTTTGGAGAGCTTCTGTGTAGGGGTGAACATACTGAGGTGCTGGGAGAGTGCCACACTTAGAGAGAGCATGGAAGCTTTGTGCCCCTTTCCCCATACCTTGCCCTATGCATCTCTTCCATCAGGCTGTTCTTGAGTTATATGAATTATATCCTTTGATAATAAACTGATTATCTAGCAAATAAAATGCTTTTCCGAGTTCTGGAGGCTGCTCTAGCAGATTCAATGATCTGAAGGAGGGGATCTTGGGAACTTCCCCATTTATAGCCAGTGAATCAGAAGCACAGATAACAATCTGGATTTGTGATTCACCTTTGAAGTGGGGGCAGCCTTGTAGGACTGAGCCCTTCACCTGTGGGATCTGACGCTATCTTCAGATAGGTAGTGTCAGAATTAAGTTAAATCATTGGACACCCAGCTGGAGTTGCAGAATTGCTTGATGTGTGCAAGACCCACACCTCTGGTTTTAGAAGTGAAGTAGTGTGAGAGTAAAGGAGAGACAAAAGAGTGTATTTTTCTTTTAGACTTACTGCAACTGAAACTAATCATGTTTTCAGAGTATTTGTACTTTCTTTTCTATGAACTGTCTGTTTGCAACCTTGGCACATCATTTGGCAAATACTGAGTCATTGATTTTGCATAATAATTTTTAGGAGCTTTTTATATCCTAGGGAACTGAGCTTTTTATGATATGAATTACACAAATCTATCCCATTTTTAAAAGGTATTCTTTTGACTTTAGGTATGGAAGTTTTTGCTGTTCAAATTTTTAAAATTTTTGTGTAGTCAAATTTGTCAATCTTCTCTTCCAAGACTTCTGATTTACATGTCATGCTTAGAAAACCTACCCTACTCTGAGATTGCACAACAATTTCTGCCTTTTTTTTCTAATAATTTTGTGGTTTTCAGTTTTTACATTTAAATGTTTGCTCCATCTGTAATTTATTTTGTTTTGAGGTTAGGGGAATGGATTCAATTTTTTGTTTTCTACATGGCTACCCATTGTGTGAGTACTGTTTCTTTAATAATACATCTTTATCATATATTAATTTCCTGTATGTTTTTAGGTCTATTACTGGAATATTCCACTGATATGTCTATTTATGGGCCACTATTATGTTGCTTTAATTAATGTAGCTTTATATCATATTTTAATATCTGGCAGGGCTAGTTTGACCTCATTACTTTTTTTTAATAGGATTTTTCTGGCTAGTTTTACTTGTTTATTTTTCCATATGAAAATAGTTCAAAAATACTGCTGATAATTTTTATTTGCACTGCGTTAAATTTATGTATTAACTTGGCAGGGTTGACATCTTTATGAAGTTGATGCTGAATTCTTAAGCATGGACGTAGTATACCTTTCCATTTGAAGAACTTGTGTTTTTTTTAAATTACCGTTTTGGTTGTTGACTGAATTTTTCTGACTATGAAAATCTTTCTGAGGCTGGACCACTGGGTTCATTTGTTAAGCTGGTGTAAATTATTGTTTTTATCACCGAGACACAATCTGTTCCACAAGTTGAGAAGATCTGTTTTTATAATGAACAAACACACAGAAAAAAAACCTTACTGTAGGAAATGATACATTCATGGATTTTGTCATTGCCTTGCTGTCCCTAAATGTTTTTTGGTGATTGTTTCATAGGGTAGGAGCCAAGAGACCATGACACAGGGGAAGGAGAACAAGATCTGGAGGACAGTCCTGGACAAAGTGTTGGTTCAAACTCTTAATCTGGAAAATTCCATGCTATTGAGCAGCATATCTTTGTGGGCTCAATTATAGTCTGGACCTCTGGGAGAAAGTGTAGAACATGTCTCAGAGTTGTCCCATCTAAGGGCCAAAGTGTCTGGGGCATTTACCAACTTCCATTTGTCATTGAGTAAGTGCTGCTTCTGATGCCATTGACTCAGGAACCTCTAGCTTGGTTTGAATGTGCACTTATGACTAAGAAAAGCCCCAGGCAGTCAAAGATGCCTGTAGTTGGAAATGGTCAGCCTGCAGAAGAATATGGAGAAGAGGCTCTGATACAACAGTCTTAATTTACATTTCTGCATCCTTAGCCACCAGATACCCACCCATGTTGGGGGAGAATTAGGGTAGTTAATATTTTGGGTTGTTGGTACCATCTACCCTCCTTTTTTAGGAAATTCTGCCTTCACTCTCACTTGAGTGGGCATGTCTGCATTCTTTGCCTTGGAACTCTCTCTTTCTACTCTCCTTCCTACCATACTGATGGAACCAGGGTATAAACTTATCTTGAAGTTAGCAGTGCTATGGGCTTGTCAATAACCCATGACTTGTTATTAGAGTTTGTTCCAGTTCAAACTAGCAGGGCAGATCACATTCCTCTTTTGGGGATATGGAATTGAGAAACAAAGAGCTAGTTGCAAGTTAGTAGTAGGAGGTAGAATTAAAATGTTAATGTATGAAGAGAGGAACATAATAGCTACCTTCAAGCAGAAATCATGAACCAGGTGGTTGTTAGAGAGAGGAATGTAGAGAATGAAGGGTGGAGGGGGAGAAAGAGAGAGAATGTGTTAGAGGCCAAACCCCAAAGATGCCTTGTTTCTTGTCTTTCCTGAGTCTTACAATAAACACCTCCACCCTTTACTTGAATTAGTATGAGTGAGTTACTGTTATTTGTCTTGACCAAAAACACATTGGTAGAAAATCAAAGCATGGTCCCCTAAGAATGACTCATGCATCTCTCTCTCCACTCTCTGGGGGCAGCTCTTCTGCCAGTTCACTGTTTTCTACTGCTGTGGAAGTCTCCAAGAATATAAAATCCAGAGAAAATGCAAGTCATTAAGTGGAGTAGGCTTGTCCTTCCCAAAACAGACAGTGGTAACATCATACACCTTATTCTATAAGGAAGCTAAATTTTCATCCTCTCAAGAAAAGAGGAAACCTGATTAAATCCTTTATGGTTGTAGCCCTGTGCTTTATAAATGGGTCCTGACAGTAAAGAGGTTAGAGGGAGGAAGTTTTAGCAAGTTTCATTTAATGAAACTTGATGAGATCCTCTCACCTGAGTTTTTACTGACCTAAGCTTCTTTGAGAAACAGCCTTACCTACCATCCACAGAAGAAGCTCAGCTGACCAAGTATAAAGAGGCAAAAACAAGCCTGGAGGTCTAATTCAATCCATCCATGCTAAGCAAATACGACACTCAATGAAGCTACATTAAATAGAAGCTGCAAATGACATATGTTACATATTTATTCAATACCTGTGTGTTCAGACTTTGTGTTAGGTTCTGGCATCATAGAAGTGAGTAAAAAAGACATGTTCCTGCACTCAGAATGCACAATCTGTGGGGGAAGATGGACACTGAATACGTATTTATAAGCAAGAGTGTTACCAAAGGGAAGGGCATGAGAGCAAGGCAGGGAAAACCTCCCCAAGTACTTTCTTTCTTTCTTTCTTTCTTTCTTTCTTTCTTTCTTTCTTTCTT